>NC_142799.1:58106359-58378898 GCF_049724085.1 Artemia sp. Qi Xiang Cuo | reverse complement strand
CACACACACACACACACACACACACACACACACACACACACACACACACACACACACACACACACACACACACATGCGCACGCTGAAATATTCTTACAGTTTGAAAATACGTTTCTAACCCCTTAGCCTATATTACATTAGCCTATAAGTAATTGTCTCTGAAGTCAGATAGAAACGTGCTGCGGGAACCAATTAACGTGCTGCGGAAACAAATTAGGAAATGTCAGAATTTATACTTTAAAAATTCTTAATTTTCTCATAACTTTTGATGGATTAAGTTAAACGAAATAATTTAAAGATATTCAAAATCAGCATTAAAATACAATTCAGTTGATATGTATATTGAAAAATTTACAGCACTCGGATCAAACATAAGAAATAATGAAATGGAAATATATACCATTCAATCATTATATCGTTATTGAATTTATACTATCTCAATGAATTATCGAGTAGACGTGGCGCATGCCCCGCACACTCACACACACAGAAAAACATGCGCACAAACGCACACATGCACTCACACACACACACACAACACACATGTGCACACACTCACACATGCACACAAACTCACACTCACACACACACACACACACACACACACACACACACACCTGCGCACACACTCACACTTACACCCTCACACTTACAGACACACTCACACACGCACACACACTTTTATAGTGTTGAAAAAAATGGCGAAAAGGCTAATTAATTAACCTATAGAAAAAAAGGTTTTTATTTTCTATGTGAAATAGCGATTAGTTTATAAAGTTAAAAAAAAAACATGTTCATTTTTTTTCACCCCATCCTCAAAACTCAATTCCTCCTAGAATTATTTAAACTATATACTTGCCTCCACCCCCCTCCAACAGAAAGTTCAGAAAGACGCAAAAGAGTGTTTTTTTTGTTAATAAAAAAATGCATTATATTCAGCTATCTCTGAGGGGAGCAGAGAAATCTAAAACAATGGTCGGGGGGGGGATTAACATTTTAATATCTCTGACATACAATTTTACGATGTTGAAAAACGGCGAAAAGGCTAATTCATTAACTTATAGAAAAAAGATTTTATTTTCTATGTGAAATAACCATTATTTTATTAAGTTAAAAAAAACATTCATTTTATTTTTCACCCCATCCTCAAAAGTCAATTCCTCCTAGAATTATTTAAACTAAATACTTGCCTCCACCCCCCTCCCACAGAAAGTTCAGAAAAACGCAAAAGAGTTCTTTATTTGCTAATAAAAAAAAATTTATTATATTCATCTATCTCTGAGTGGAGCAGAGAAATTTAAAAAAATGGTTGGGGGCGGGGGGATTAACATTTTAATATCTCTGACATACACTTTTACGATGTTTAAAAATGGCGAAAAGAAAATACTTAAAAAAAAAAGTTGGATAGAAATAGGTAGAAGCTAGAGGTGAAAATACTCACATTTCCAAATTCAGACTGCTGTTGAATGCCGTCCGTTTCTTGCATAGATGTGGTGCCGATGTCACTGGCTTGTACAGATGAGCCAGTGGGGCTCCCCATCATGTGAGCAACCATCCATTCTCTTTTCAGCTTTCTACCTGGCTGCATAGGAGTTGGCACTGGTAGGTTTTGAGCAGGCAGCGCCGGTCTAGTATGGATGTGAGTGGCCCCCAATGGACCGCCTATCTCCACTTGTTGTATTGGAGTAACGCCGTTAGTCTTAGCTCTCTTTATCTGGGGGAGAGTAATTGTGGGAATCCTCTTCCTTAAAAAGAAGAGAAAATTTAGCATGGAAAAAACAATTCCCTTTTTTTTACAGAAGAGAAAATTAGTCTGCACGAAGAATCCCCCTTTAACCACACGGAATCAGGGAACAGAGTCTCTCTCAAGCCCCGTAAAGTTCTTTTAAAAGATACAAGAATTAATTATTTAACACGAAAATTTCGTTTTTAACGGGTACCAAGTAAAGAAAACCGTGTTAGAATTAATACATTGCCCCCCCCCTCCTCCTTCCCCGTCATATATTTTTATAAAAGCCTCGTAATCATCTGTGAAATCCATTTGCTTTCATCAAATACAATTGAAAAATATCCGTTTAATTTGGCCAAAAACAAACTCTCTTTCTTCAAAGCGTTTAGAATTACACGATTCCATTCCATTGTTTTCTTAATTCAGATAATGCGCATGCCAAATGGTGTTTTGAAATTATCCCCTCATGGTAACAGTTTAAACACAAATGGTTTTATGACAGCACATTTTAAACGCACGATTAGAAAAAGGACATTTTTGAACGAAAAAGAACTGTTTCAAAACAATTAAAACTTGTAAACATAGCAGTGGAGGAGAGATTTTATTTACATAATGGAAAAAAGCGTAAAATGCGTTTTCTAGCGAATATACTCATAATATTTTAAGGTTTGTATTGTTGGAGGGGAGTGGGGGGCTAAGTCACCCTGAAATTTGAATGTACTGGAAAAAAGATTTTTTTTTATCTGGAAATACATGCTTTTTATCTAAGAAATTCAGTAAACTATGCTCACATTGACAAATGAAATATCCATTGTTTTCAAAGTTAATAAAATTCAGTGTACTATGTTCGATATTTTAAAACATAATGTAAATTAAATTGTAGTGCATGAACGTTTTATACGGAATTTCAATGATGAATTGTTAAGCAGTTCTCTAATTGGCTGCCTAAAAAACAGGTGTCAGCTCGAAAAAAACACTGGTTGAAAAACTTGGAGTTGAAACAATTTTGTGCGGGGAATCCCCGTTTTAGCCCAGAAACCTGTCTGGTTTGCCCACAAACCTGTCTGGTTGGCCAAGAAAGCTGTCTGGTAGGTTTTGTATAATTCCATATGCATTTGACAACAATAGCAATAATCTGCCATGGAAAGGTGCCATGGAACGTAAAGGCCCCGAAACTTAGAATTGCCCCAGAAACCTGTCTGGTAGGTTTTGTATAATTCCATATGCAATTGACAACAATAGCAATAACTTGCTAAGGAAAGGTGCCATGGAACGTAAAGGTCCAGAAACTTAGAGTTGGCCCAAAAACCAGTCTGGTTGAAAAACTGGGAGTTGAAACAAACTTGTGTGGGGAATCCCCGTTCATACTGCTATCTTTTTTGCAATGTTTAGGAACAGGAGGGGAATCCCTGCTCGTTTGGAATAGTACCAACTGGACATAAGCAAATAGCACGTAGTTTCATAACGTGTTTAATCACGTGTAGAGGTCCCGTAGAATAACAGTGGAAGGAACATAGAATAGCATGGAAGGAACATAAGGCCATGTGAGAGGATACTCACTTTCTTTGAAAAGGTGTAGAGCTTCTATAGAATAACATGGTAATTCCTATAGCTTCTATAGAAATGGTAGGTACTTGTCTACTTCTATTGGGTCCCTCCTACTATAATAAACATTTCGTTACTACAGCCGTTTGAACATTGTCGCATCTAATCAAGCAGTTCGTGGTAACGAACTATAAGTAAGGAGCGACCCGGCTGAATAGTGACCGAAACTCTAAAAAACGGAATTTTGATACCAATAGATAATCAAAATAATCAGATTTTTCTGTTAATTTCAGATATATAAGTTTCATCAAGTTTAGTTTTACCCATTAAAAGTTACGAGCCTGAGAAAATTCGCCTTATTTTTGAAAAAATGGGGAAACACCCCCTAAAAGCCCTAGAACCTTAATGAAATCACACCATCCGATTTAGCGTATCAGAGAACCTACTGTAGAGGTTTCAAGCTCCTATCTCCAAAAATTTGGATTTTTGTATTTTTGGCCAGAAGAAAGATCACTTGTGTGTTTATTTTTATATATATATATATATTTTTTTCTTCCCAGGGGTGATTATATCGACCCAGTGTTCCTACAATATTGTGAGAGGGCTCACTCGAACGGAAATTAAAAGTTCTAGTGCTCTTTTTAAGTGACCAAAAAATGGAGGGCAACTAGGCCCCCTTCCACGCTCTTTTTTCCCAAAGTCACCCGATCAAAATTTTGAGATAACCATTTTGTTCAGCATGGTCAAAAAATCTAATAACTATGTCTTTGAGGATGGCTTAATTCCCCACAGTCCCCGGGGAAGGTCTGCAAGTCATGAACTTGGCCAAATTTTTACATACAGTATTGGTTATTGGTAAGCATACAGAAGTTTTCAGGGGGGATTTTTTTCTGCTAGTGGAGGGGGGTTACGTGGGAGGATCTTTCCATGGAAAAAGTTTTCATAGGCGAAGGAACGTTGCTAGGAAGGGGGTGCCGGATTTCCCAGCATTATTTAAAAAAACGAAAAGAGATTAAATAAAAAAACAAGTTTTTCAACTGAAAGTAAGGAGCAATATCAAAACTTATAACGAACAGGAATTACTACGTATATTATTGGGTTCGCCCTCTAGTCAGTGCCTCACTCTTTACGCTAAATTTTTGTTTAGTGCTTTCATAAGAGCTATTTATTCTAATTAACGGCCTTTGTGATTAAGGGGTCATTGTTAAAGAATTGGAACAAAATTCGAACTTTACGTAAAGAGCCTGGTATTGACTAGGGGGTGAACCCCTTGTTATACGTAATAAAAATATACGAATATGGAAGTTCGTTACGTAAGTTAATTCTTAAGTTATGTATATTTATTACTAAAAAGAACGTTCGTAAATAAAAATAAAAGTTATAATCCCCTTTTTAAGTAACGAAAAAAATTGGAGGACAGCTACGCCCTCTCCTCCGCCCCTTTTTTCTAAATATCGCAGATCAAAACATCGAGAAAACCATTTAGCCAAAAAAAAAGTAAAATTGATATGCAAGTTTAGTTTTAGTTATTCATGTACAGTGAGCAAAAATCAAAACCTGCATTAAATCAAAAACGTTCAGAAATTAAATACAAAAAATAAGTTTTTTTAACTGAAAGTAAGGAGTGACATTAAAACTTAAAACGAACAGAAATTATTTCGTATATGAAAGGTGCTGTCCGCTCCTCAACACCTCGCTCTTTACGCTAAAGTTTGACTCTTTCTCACAAGTGTATTTTTTAAAACAATAAAAAAATTTTGCGTAAAGAGCGAGGCGTTGAGGAGGGGACAGTCCCTTTCATATACGGAATAACTTATATTTGTTTTTGGTTTTAATGTCGCTCCTTACTTTCAGTTAAAAAAAAATTTTTTTGTATTGAATCTAGCAACTACTGACGTCCTATAGCTATAGTTGCGACTTTGGAGCATCAAAGCTTCAGACATTCAGTCTTCATTGGCGGATTCTGGCATTAGATTCCAGGGAATGGATTCCAGCATTAGATTCCATGGTGACAACACTGACTACTAGTTCATGCTTGATATGGATTTTCGGGTACTTGCGTATTATTTAATGCGTATTTATTTAATATAATGCCTTCTGGGCGGCCTGCTTTCATTAATTCTCTGTAGTAGATTCCATAATTTTGTTAATAAAATTTATGTTTTAATCATATTTTCTATATTTCATTAGGACTAACTTCACTTCTTAGGTATGGTCAGTATAATACACAAGTACTAGGTTTTCAAATGTCTTAATATACTGGGTGAAGGAGACGGATATAGAAATTGTAAGAAAAAGTAAAGAAATATAGATGAATATGACGAAGATGATAATTGAAGAATGATGCTTCTTGAATAAATGAGTTGTACAAGAAAATTGCTACACCAGTAAATAGAATTATAGCACTTGAATAAAAATTTAAGATAGGCCAAGCTTATTTATCAGGAATAACAAAATGCGAAACTAAAATAGATCTAGACAGCTTTTTATAAATAGATGCAATAATAAAAAAAAATATTTGGACTTACTATTGCTAAATTCTTCAAAGTGATAGTTCCATACCTCCTTTTACGGTTAAGAGGAGATTTTCTTTGGGAAGGGATTTACAAAAACGGATATATAAAGAGCGCCATATGATGGTCATAGAAAACGAGGCTATTGGGCTACGAGATTTAGTTGGACCTAGCCTGAACTCCCTTGTATGTCTGCTATGGAAATTTTCTGCTTGGAATCAGTTTTACTCACTTTGTTTAAGCTTTTCCATTTAAATTGGGCTCTAAATAATAAATGACAAGTGGGTATACGATGGCTGTTAATTAGTGTAAACATAACAAGTCGTTGAGTCTCTAAATGAAAACTGTCTTAAAACTACTGAACAGAAATTTTGAAGAAAATAGGCAGACGATAGCCCTCAATTATTATTTTAGAATACCCACTAACCTATTCGGAACCTAGTCAGGATGTCGGGTAGAAAAAACAGCTTCTCAACTTAATTTCTGAAATGGAATTTTCCAGTGCTTAGTTGCGTGAAAGTTTCCGCAGGTCATGCCTCAAAACAAACTAGCTTCTCGTAATTAAAGAAATATTGCTGTCACTTCTTTGCAGTGAAGCTATACGCTAACATTCAAGCTGATGTGCAGTAGTCTCAACTTAAAAGGATTATTTTAAAGGTAAAAAGTTTATTATTTTATAAATGTTAAAAAGAAATAAAAAAGCATTATGTGTGCTAGCTAAACCTATCTAACAACTGGCGTAGCTTAACTATGGTTACGCATATAAGTAGACGGCAGGAATCTGCGATCAGCCAGATTCAAAGCATGTCACTGGCCACTTTTCAGGAGTTTGATTTGGATGCATACTATTGTATATGAGTTTAAGAAGTATGAAAGGAAGACACCTTCTTTTCAATTTACTCTGATTCAAAACTCTCTTTGTACCATCCTTTGTCTTGTAAATCTAGTAACTTCAGTAAGTTAACAATTTTTAACTCTTGCTTCCAACTTAGTTGTATGGGTCTTCAAGTAAATGGTACCATATGGCTGGTACTCTTCTGGTACCTGTGTAGGATATAGAGGATATTCAACATGAGAGCAGCCCGTCCAACTCTGAGCAGTAATGTCAGGTGCCTGACATAGGATAGTACAACAAGAGAAGCAAAAATGCGCCTTCAGCGCATTTTCACTATAGATTTTTTGGGTGGAGTTCGAAATTCAGGGGAAATTAGATCTTGCAGGGATGAGTGCAAAAAAAAAAAAAAAAAAAAAAAAAAAACAAAAATTCACAGACAACGTTACTAGATAGGTACAAATTGTGTGAATTTTCCTTTTCAGAATACTACAATTCAAGATTGGTAGGATTCAGTCTTCATTGACAGGTTTCGGCATCAGATTCCGAAATCGGAAACAATGAAGCATTTTTTGACTGATTGCACGCGCTTTTGCGGTCAAAATTTTCTGTTCTCAGTCTCTGGCTTGACAAGAAAGATATTTTCCTCAGTTCTCTGGTATGTTGTCAGATAATTAGATAAAAGCGGGAATTAAAGAAGATCTAACAAAAAAAAATATTTGCCAATATCTAAGCTGGCATTTTACATTACTTTCTGGCTGATATAGTAAATTATTCCCTATCAACAATAGAAATTGTGATTAAAGAACTAAAAGAAAAAAAAATAAGTACTCAGTATACTGATCTTGCAATATAGATAAGTTATACAAAAACTTGGAAGTTAAAGGCTCATTTGACAGAGATAACTAATAGATAGGATTTTCTAAAAAAAAAAGAACTAAAGAAAAGCATGATCCTTGAAGCATCAATGTTGACTTCCTTATACAATGTTTTTGTGACATTGCATTTCTAAGCTTCAAAAAGATGTAAATTCTCAAACTTAGCTATGAGAACAAAATCTTTCGTAGCTTTCGAAATATAAATTAGAACGACAGGAACGACCAAGTTAAAGATAAGAAATTAGATCGGCCGGTATTAATGCAACAGCGTAACTATCTATAAAATTGCAGGCCAAAGACAATGTTCTGAGATTTTTGTCATGAAACAGAATCCAAAGACATACATGAGACAAAATTGTACTTGGCAAGGTCCTTCAAAAGTTCTGATTCGTATTTTATTTGTGTTTCCCTTTTAATGAACTACGAAATAGTTTTGTACATTTTTTAATCAAATATTATATTTATCTTCGACTAGAATTCAAAATCATTTTCAAAGTTAAATAACAAACCCTCCTTCTATATCGCCCAAAATTTCCCCAAGAGTTTCATCTTGATTTTCATTGTCATTGGATGGTTTTTTGATGTCAAGCATGTCAATGGTAAATTTATTCAACATAGTGGGTGTAGAATCAAAGTCCCTACGGCACTTTCCCTGGCAATTTAGCTAAATTCGGATAGTCACAATAGAGTTAAGCATTTTTAGCTGCATCCTGTTTCGAATTTTGTACTTGACAAGATTCATAACAGAAAACACTCTCTCGACGAAGGAGTTGCTGCTGGGTAGGCTTAAGACAGAAAGAGCTGCTTGAGCTATGTCGAACAAAGGTCAGATTTTCCAACTCTTCTCTGTATTTTTTATCGAAATTTGACCACTTTCCCACATCTGGTTTTTCACGCTAAGGATAGTGCACGCTTTGATAATATAAAATTTAGGTCCTCATGGAGTCTGGAATGCGATATGAGAATCCCTGTGGGGTTCTTAAAATTCCATCTGTCTTTATTGACATATTCCTGAATCTGTCAGTAGAAGTTGTCAGTAAACACTAAACCTTAAGATTTTGAGTTTTGTCATTGTTATTGTGAAGGCAAAATACGCCTACTTTGCGCCGATATTTTTGACATGCGCAAATCGGCGCAATGTGCCAATTTGAAAAATTCAATGTGCAATCAAAGCGCCCAAATGGCGCAAATGTGCACCACTTGGCAACACAGAGGCTGACTTGCGTTTAGTCGAACCTTGTCTTTTGCTGAGAACGTATTATCTTTAACGGCCGTATAACTGTTTTCAAGGGACGACTCTAGTGGACTTATGAATGTATAATGAGCTAGGAGATGGCGAGCGGTTGGCCCCCTGAAACGCTCAAAGCTGGATGTAAGACTAATTTATAATGGAAGATGGTGAATTAAATTTAGCCTTTCTATTTTGACTGACTGATCACCTCCCCAGGAAAAATCTTCTAGCTTCACCATGCCTAGGAAACAGACCCGACTGAACTTGAAAGTGATTAAAAATCATATATATATATATATATATATATATATATATATATATATATATATATATATATATATATATATATATATATATATATATATATATATATATATATATATATATATATATATATATATATAAACATATAGACTACAAAAATAAGATATGTAGACTGTATTTTTAAAACCGGCAACATGATTTAGAATAGTCCAAGTCATATATACATCTCTACAATCATTCAAATAAAATTAAGCCTTAAGAAGAAAGATGGGTCAAGCTCAATCCTTCAGGGAATCAGCTATGGAAAGATTTTTTTTCAAGTCAATATGCTATTAAAAGCATGCAATTTTGCTTAGTCTTTCATATTTCAAACTAGCCCATTTTACTACTTTGATTCTTTATCCACGTTTCTACCTAGATGCTTTTTTACTATCAAATTTAGACTCTTTATCGAGGGACAAGTTATTTCTGAAACAGAGGAGGGGTAGAAGGAAAGGATTTACCGTCATTCTCGATCTCAAGATCTTACTTGTCCAGATTAATCCTTAATTCTACTTTATCCTAGGAAGATATATGCACACGCCATTCCAGACCATTAGTGAACTAAGAGATATTTCTCGGGGGGATTCCCCCATTTATTCCTAATTTAATGCACTCAGAAAAAGATCATCTGGGGATATGGCAGCCGTTTTATCGACCACATACACTCAAAAACGTCGTCCCAATTGATTAATCATTTTGCCTGATAACCACAATTTTTCCTGGAATGAAAAATTGCATCGATTAATATACGATTCTCACTCGGAAGAAGAAGAATAAAAGCAAGCTGCAGTGGCTAGTTCTGGTTTCTAAATTGACTTTGAACAAAATTGGACAAATGACGAATGACATCTTAACAAAACGAAAACTTTTTAAATCAAACAAAGAGCTGAACAATTGGTTATAAATTTAAATTCACAGGGAAGATTCGTAAAGAAAAACCAGGTTGCCATTTTAATGTTTTTTGAGGTCACAATAACATAAACTATGTCATAGCATTGAATACAGGGAACATTTTTACGATGACAGACTTTAAAAAATAAATGTGTTATTTGTGCATAAGCTATCATAACATATTCATCATTTGCGCATTAAACTTCTCTCCGAGCGATAGTTCCTATAAAGTATGTTTTTCTAAAATCGTTCCTTTTCACCTTCTTCATATACGCTTCTCGTTAAATGTGGGCTGCTTGCTCCAAGTAGATAACACTTACGCTAAACAGCATTCCAAAAGCATTGCTTCCACTATGGCGGATTTTTACAACTTTATCGGATTTTCGGCCCGCTTGTAAGAAAAAAAAAAATTGTGCCAGACGTCGGAATTTTGTCGGATTTTTAGTAAAAACTGGATATTTGCCGGATTTTTAGTTGTTCTAGATTTTATTTTATTTTTTACTAGAGAAGGATTTTCAAACTAGCGAAATGGGTGGACCGTTCTCTTAATGATTAAAAAAAAAACTATCGCTAGTTTAAGAAAGGCGAAAATTTTGGAAATTTGTTGCAGTTTTGTTCTGTAATAAGGAGTTTGAAATACAAATAGACCTCTTTGACGTGGTTGGGCGTTGTGATGGAAAAGTGGAAACCGTCTTCAACCTTATTTGTGATGTTTTTCAAGATAAAAAGATACCTACAGAGAACTGGGTTGGATTCTGCGTGGACACATGTAATACTATGTTTGGGTGTGATAAATCGGTTGTGAGCAGAATTAAAGACACATCTCCATCTGTGATATGTGTCAAGTACAGCAGTCAATCAATTCATTTAGTTGCTTCTTATGCTTGCAAGCAATTGCCAAAGTAATCGGAAGATCTGTATCGCACAGTATATAATCACTTCAGCATGAGTGCCAAATGCCGCTCCGAGTTTGGATTGCACCAGAAGTTTACAGACACCCCAATCCTGAATGTGCTTGCCCCAGGCGAAAAAACGTTGGCTGTCTTTTCGGATGTGCGTTTAGCGACTATTGCACAATTGGGATGTGCTTAGTAGCTACTTTCAGGGAGTAGCAGCTGAGCATCCAACTTACACAAATGACAAGGCATCGCAAGCCCTAAAAAATCCAAGTTTTCAGATTCTACTTGAGTGCCAACTTTATGTGCTGGAGTTGTTTACAGGTTTTAATTTTCTTTTCGAATCTGAAAAACCTTTGTTTCACAAAATAAAATTAAAGGTGGAGATACTTCTAAGAAATCTGACCATCAATTTCATGAAGACTAGCTACACTAGGTCAACCTCGCCATTGCATCTCGACGATGACAAAGCAAATGAGTACTCGCCAGCTGAAAATGCGTACTTTCGGATGGCAGCTCACGAGTTTCTTCAAACCTTGCAGTCAAATCCAAGTGCAAAAGCAGATGAACTTGAAGTGAAAGTCATCTATAAATGTGCTCGTAGGTTATATGTGGAGGGGGTGAAGCAAATCAAGCAGAAATTCTCGTTTGAGGACAAACTGTTGAGGTCGTTTGAGATCCTTGACCCTACAAAAGAAAGGTTATACAGAGATATAGTGCTCCGTCGTGAGATGGAAGAAAGATAGTAGAGGAATGGCGAAGTTTACTGCTTTTAGATCTTCCATATGTGACAGATGTCTGTGATTTCTAGTGACACTTGACTTCTATGAAAACATCAAATGTTCCTAAGAGGTTCTTTAACATAATCAGCATTGTCCGATACCTCCTGGCCTTGCCATTTTCAAACGTTGTTGTAGAGCGGTGCTTTTCAACTTTAAAAAGATTTTAAAACGGTTTCATAGAAACTCGTTCATAAGTGTGACCCTTACCTCAGATATGCAGGCCAAGTTTGGCATGAAAAGAAAAAGACATGTGTCCCATGATGCCAGTAGTGCCATGATTTAGAGATTGATGCCAGTAGTATAAGGGGTTAATTTCCGAAACGAACAACGGGACGAACATCGTATAAAGCAATAAGAACAGGTTATATTCTGACCAAAATGATATATGATACAGAACTTACAGCCCGAGGGACTAGACCATGTCAATAGGTACTGATTACACATAATTTAATCCAAGAATTAGGTAAATGAGATGCATTTTGATACCTGTATTTATGTAGCTCAACGACTCAAATTATGGTTTTCGTCCAGTATAGTATAGAATTCAAATTGTATGAAGGATCTTAACTCAGGACATGAATATCGAGATAAAACCATATGACAATAATAAGAATATTTTGTTTTATTTGGATTGAATAAAACAGGTAAAGGTTTGAAATTTTAAATGCTTACCAACTAAAGGTAAGTCTGAGGGAATTTTGACTCCCACGCAACATTATATAAATGTCAGAACATTATTAGAATATATTCATCCTTCACAAGTCGATTGATTCGATTGACCTAACTTCACTTCTAGGGTGTGGTCGCTATAATACGGAAGTACCAAGTGAGTTGAACATCCACATCCAACCACCAAGGACTCCAATCATTAAGGACCCCAATACCCCCTCCCCCAACTTTTTGGTCCCTCACCCCATTTTCTTATACTTTTTTGAAGTTTATTTTTTTTTTACTTTCAATTCTTATATTTTTTTAACATTGAATTTTTTTTCTACTTTTTTTACGCGTCTTAAAATGACGTGAAACATACTTAAAACAAAAAAATCACATTTTTTTTTATTTTCAAAATAAAAATGAGAATGATATCGATATGTTAGTTGTGATTTTTACTATTAAAAATAATGTTTGTAGTAACACTTTTCTTTTTTTTGTTACTTAGAATTTTTTGGACTTTATTTTATTATTTTTAATTATGCGGCAGTACCAATGGTACTCTATGGCTGGTTATCGACACTACCTAGTTTACTTTACGTAGTAAATCAGTAATTTTCATACATTGGAAGGATAAACACTTGCATAATATTTAAAAAAAAAGGAATAAAATATTCGAAAAAAGTATGTGCACATGATGAAATCATCATTCGTTAAATGCCGACAAGGAGAAATATTTGAACGATGAAACAAGCATTAATGGGGATTTTATTGGAAATGTATGCCTATGTTGTCATGACAGCGAGGAGCTAAATTCCTTTAGACTAACGAAACCATTCAAGTCTTATGATGGTGGATACAATAAGTGAGAGTGAGACATCCAGAGATGATATCGCTCAAAAAGAATGCCAATATAAAAATCACAGTTGATGAAGATGGGCATCTTCTTGCTAATGGTTCTGATAGCTGTTGATAGATCCTATTGCAATCGTTCTGGTATAAGTATTCAAATGAAAGCAAAGGCAAAAAGAAATGCCTGCTGCATTAATATCATAAACCATATCTTTTCTACGTACCAGAACTGTTGCGTGTGTAAAAATAATGTGATAATAGACAATGAAATCTCTGGAAAAATAAACAGGGTATTGGCAGACAATATCATTAATGAATATAAAGATGAATGGATTAATGATTATTCTACTGGATACGAACTAAGAGATGAGAATACCTACACTATCAAGAGAAAACATGATGAATTATTTTATGGAACAGATTCAAAATGTCCCAAGTTGTTCAATGATATTAATAATGTATAATAATACATGTAATGTATTTTTATGTTAATATTCTACATGTCACTATTTCAATAAAAATATTTTATGCATTACTTTGTTATGTTTCCATTTTTTTTAGGGTACGCTATCAAGTCAACGTTTAGAATGTTTATTTAAAAGTCGGAGATGTAAGAAAAGTAATTTTTAGACATAGATGCTACTAGCAGGCTCATAGGGGATATATTAGAAACTGAGATAGGTTAACAGAGCTTTTACCAAGTCTGAGAGAGATGAACTGAATTATGTTCTCCAAAATTCCCAGAGCCAAGCAAACACCCGCCCAGAAACACAGACACAGAGTTTGAGCGAGACAAAAAAAAACAGATTTAGACATACAAATAGACAAAGACACGTACTGGGAATAAGCAAACCTCTCCCCAGACACACAAGCCCAGAGAGTGAGAGGCGAAAATACATGTAAGTACACAGATTCAGACATACAAACAGACAAAGTAGACAGACTCTAGGACAAGCAAACACCCACCCAGGCACACAGACAAAGCGATTGCGAGAGCTAAGAACACATAGAGACGCAGAGATTCAGATATACAAACAGAAAAAGACAGATACTTGGACAAGCAAAGACCTTCCCAGACACACAAGCACAGAGAGTGAGAAAGACAAAATCACATGCAACCACACAGATTCAAACATAAAAACAGACAAAGACCGATACTAGGACAAGCACGCACCCGCCCAGACACACAGGCACTGATAGTGAGAGAGATAAAAACACACACAAACGCACAGAGTTAGATATACAAACAGACAAAGACAGACACGAGTAACAACAACACCTGCCTAGGCACACAGGCACGGAGAGATAGAGAGACAAAAACACATAAACACACAGATTCAGACATACAAACAAAAAAATACAGGCACTTGAACAAGCAAAGACCCACCCAGACACACAGGCTTAGAGTGTGAGAGAGACAAAAACACATACAAACATTTAGATTCAGACATACAAACAGACAAGGTAGACAGACTCTAGGAAAAGTAAAGATCCAGCCAAGGAACAAAGACACAGCGGTTGCGAGAGCCAAGAATAAAATAAGACAAACAGATTTAGACTTACAAAAAGACAGACACAGGGACAAGCAAGGCATAGCAAGGCATAGCACAGGCATAGTGAGCTAGAGAGAAAAAACACATACAAATAAACAGATTCAAACATACAAACAGAAAAAGACAGACACTAGAAAAAGCCACCCAGACACACAGGCACAGAGAGTGAGAGATAAAAATTAATACGAACAAAAAGATTCAAACATAAAAACAGACAAAGACAGACACTGGTAATAAGAAAACACCAGCCCGGACGCACAGGCACAGTGAGTGAGAGAGAAAAAGACACATACAAACACACAAATTCAGACATACAAACAGACAGAGACAGACACGGGGACAATCAAACACCCACCCAGACAAACAGGCATAGTGAGTGAAAGAGACAAAAACACATACGAACAGATACATTCAGACATACAAACAGTCAAAGACGGACACTGGGAGAAATTGTATTCGGGTAAAAATTTGATCATAGGCAGCACGCGCTAGCCTGGCTAAGTAAAGAACGATTTGGGCACAATGTGTTTTTTTCTCAATATCCGGGCACTTTGTATCGAAGGAGTTGTCGTAGAAACAATGAAAAGGGCTTATTCGATTAGAAATTGGAGTGGCTAGTGCCCTTTTTAATAGTCGAAGGGGATTGGAGGGAAACTAGCCCCCAACCCACGCCCACTTTTCCCCCAAACACATCCAATCAAAATTTTGAGATAGCCATTTTCTTCAGCGTAGTTGATTTCCAGATAGAAAATATTTTTTTGAGGAGGACACTCCCCAACAACCCTCAGGGCACGGGTTTTAAGTTATTCCAAAAGGGCATATAAGAACGATGTTGGTACAATGTACTATTTATTATTTTTTCCTTTAGAGCAGGGCAGTTCATATAGAAGGGGTCGTCGTAGAAACTTCAAAAGGGGCTCATTTGATTGGAAATTGAGAGTTCTAGTGCCGTTTTCAATAGTCGAAAGTGATTGGAGGGCAACTATTCCCCCTCACGCCCAACATTCCCCCAAACACATCCAATCAAAATTTTGAGGTAGCCATTTTATTAAGCGTAGATGATTTCTAGATAGAAAATAGATTTTTGAGGAGGACACACCCCAAAGTCCTTTGGGGCAAGGATTTTAAGATCTTCCTAAGGGGAATATCAGTTTATAAATGTAGGTGTTGGCACAACATGTTCATAAAAAGATCATTAAACTGGAATTTCAAAGGCCTCATACCTTTGTGAAGTGTAAACAGTAATTTAAGGACCGGCACCCCCCCACACCCATCCTTACCCCAAACACATCAAATAAAAATTTTGAGAGATCCATTTTGTTCAGCGTAGTTGATTTCAAGAGAGAAAATATATTTTTGAGGAGAACACTCCCCCAAAACTCTCAGGGCAAGGGTTTTAAGTTATGCCCTGGGGCATATAATGTTTTTATAGAAGGCGTTGTCGTAGAAACTTCAAAAGGGGCTCATTCGATTGGAAATTCAAAGAGCTAGTGCCCTTTTTAATAGTCGAAAGTGATTGGAGGGCAACTAGCCCCCCATCCCCCACGCCCATCATTCCCACAAACACATCCAATCAAAATTTTTAGATAGCCATTTTATTCAACGTAGTTGAAAGTTTTGGAAATTAGGTCTTTAAGGATGACAACTCCTCCCCCCACAGCCCTCAGGACAAGGGTCTTAAGTTATGCCCTGGGGGCATATAAGGTTTATATAGAATGTTGTTGTATAAATTATAGGCAGCGCCTATGTAACAGTAAAGTAAAGAAATGCCTAAGTAAAGAACGGGGACACTCGAAAACGAGACAAGAAACGGGGACTAAGTAAAGAGGAGGACACGCCCCTACAACCCTCAGGGCAAGGGTTTTAAGTTATGCCCTGGGGGTATATAAGAACGATGTTGGCACAAAGTATTATTTATTAATTTTCTCCTTTAGAGCAGGGCACTGCGTATCGAAGAAGTTGTCGTAGAAACTTCGAAAAGCGCTCCTTCAATTGGAAATTGGAGTGGCTTGTGCCCTTTTTAACAGTCGAAAGTGATTGGAAGGAGACTAACACCCCTTCCACGCCCCCCCCCCCCCCATTTCCCGAAAAACATCCAATCAAAATTTTGAGATATCCATTTTGTTCAGCGTAGTTGATTTTCAGATAGAAATTATGGTTTTGAGGACAGTCACCCACAGCCCTTAGGGCAAGGGTTGTAAGTTATGCCCTGGGGGCATATAAGGTTTTTTTATATAGAAGATGTTGTCGTAGAAACTTTAAAAAAGGCTCATTCGATTGGAAATTCAAAGGGCTAGTGGCCTTTTTAATAGTCGAAAGTGACTAGAGGGCAACTAACCTGCCTCTAACGCCCACCTTTTCCCCAAACACATCCAATCAAAATTTTGTATAGTCATTTTATTCAACGTAGTTTTAAATTCTGGAAATTAGGTCTTTAAGGATGACAAACCCCCCACAGCCCTCAGGGCAAGGGTTTTAAGTTATGCCCTGGTAGCATATAAGGTTTTTATAGAAAGCGTTGTCATAGAAACTTCAAAAAGGGCTCATTCGATTGCAAATTGAAATGGCTAGTGCCCTTTTTGATAGTTGAAAGTGATTGGAAAGCAACTAACGCCCCTTCCACGCCCAGCATTTTCCCAAACACATCCAATAAAGATTTCGAGATATTCATTTTGTTCCACGCAGTTCAAAGTTCAAGAAATTATACCTTTGAGCAGGACACTCCTCCAACATTCTTCAGGGCAAGGTTTATAAGTTATGCCCTGGGGGCATATAAGGCTCTTATTCAAATCTTTGTTGTGGGAACTTGAAAAAGGGCTCATTCGATTGGAAATTCAAAGGGCTAGTGCTCTTTTTAATAGTCGAAAGTGCTTTGAAGGCAACTAACCTCCCTCTCACGCCCATCTTTTTCCAAACATATCCAATCAATATTTCAGATAGCCGTTTTATTCAACGTAGTTGAAAGTTTGGAAATTAGGTCTTTAAGGATGACAACCCCTCCGCCCCCCCCCCCACAGCCCTCAGGGCAAGGGTTTTAAGTTATACCATGGGTGCGTATAAGGTTTTTATTGAAAATGTAGAAACTTCAAAAGGGCTCATTCAATTGGAAATTGAAAGCGCTAGCGCCTTTTTTAAGAGTTGAAAGTGATTGGAGAGTGACTAAGGCCCCTCTCACGCCCACCATTTTCCCAAACACATCCAATCAAAATTTTGAGATATCCATTTTTTTTCAACGTAGTTGAAAGTTCTTGAAATTAGGTCTTTTAGGATGATAACCCCCTCAGAGCCCTCAGCGCAAAGGTTGTAAGTTATGCCCCGGGGGCATATAAAGTTTTTATAGAAAGTTGTTATAGAAATTTCGAAAAGGGCTCATTTGATTGGAAATTGAAATCGCCCTTTTTAATAGTCGAAAGTGAGCGGAGAGTAATTAACCTCCCTCTTACGCCCACCATTTACCCAAAAATATTCAATCAAAGTTTAGAGATAGCCATTGCGTTCAACGTAGTTGAAAGTTTTGAAAATTATGTAGTTAAGGATGACAAACCCTCCAGAGCCCCAGGGGCAAAAGTTGCAAGTTCTGCCCTGGGGGCATATAAGGTTTTTATAGATAGAGTTGTCGTAAAACTTCAAAAGAGGCTCATTCAATTTGAAATTGAGAGGGCTATTGCCCTTTGTAATAGTCGGAAGTGATTGGAAGTTATATAACCCCCCTCTCACGCCCAACATTCCTCCAACACATCCAATTTAAAATTTCAGATAGCCATTTTGTTCATCGTAGTAGAAAGTTCTGGAAATTAGGTCTTGGAGAATGACAACCCCCCCCCCCAGCACTCAGGGCAAGGGTTGTAAATTATGCCCTGGGGGCATATACGCTTTTTATTGAAAGTTTTGTCGTAGAAACTTTAAAAGGGCTCATTTGATTTGAAATTGAAAGGGCTAGGGCCATTTTAATAGTTGAAAGTTATTGGAGAACGACTACCGCCCCTCTCACGCCCACTATTTCCCCAAACACATTCAATCAAAATTTTTAGATAGCCATTTTTGTTTAACGTAGTTGAAAGTTCTGGAAATTGGGTCTTAGAGGATGACAACCACCCTAACAGACCTTGGGGTAAGGGTTGTAATTTATGCCCTGGGGGCATATAAGGCGTTTATAGAAAGCGTTGTCGTTTTCAAAAATGGCTCATTCGATTGGAAATTGAAAGGCCTAGTGCCCTTTTTAATAGTCGAAAGTGATTGGAAGGCTTGACATTTTTATAGTAAAGATCGACGTGAGTATAATGCATTATTTTTTGTTGTTGTTGTTGTTTAGACCAGGGCACTTCGTATCGAAGGGGTTGTCGTGGGAACTTTGAAAATGGCTCATTCGATTGAAAATAAAAAGGGCTGCTGCCCTTTTTAATAGTCGAAAGTGATTTGAAGGCAACTAATCCCCCTTCCACTCCCACCCTCCTACGCCGACCCTCCCACGTCAACCCTCCCATTTCTGCTCTTAAAATTTAACCAAATTAAAATAGCGTAAGTGTATCCAAGCTATCAAAGAAAGTAAACAGATTTTTTTGCGAATGGTATCAAGTTTTCCATTTCAGATCAACTAGTGGAGGTATGAAACTATATTAAACAGTACTATTTGTGTCCAGATTTATAAAAGGGTGTACGTTGTTAAAAATTGCTGAAAATTTTTCTCCAGTATTGAAATAGCAGGCCAAACTATAAAGTCTTAAAAAACGAAAAGATTTAAAGTATTATTTTCTTTTTCACTAAAAAGACTATGTCAATATAAAACGAAGAGAAATTAATTTAATAAACTTTCCACAAAATAAGCTTTTCAAAGAAAAGTAAAGAACTCCATTAAACAAAAAATGAGCAAAAATAGAATCAAATAATCCACCAAGCGTCAAGCTAGCACAAATCATCATCAATAAATAAATGGAACCCAAAACGAACATAAATTACAATAATTAACCGAGTCAAACTCAAAACGAGCAGAAATTAAAATAAGTTGGGTGCAAAACCCCTATGCCTTCCCAAGGCCAGAACAAAATTTGCACTGTACTGAAAAAATACAAATGAATGTGCATTGTCAGTTTAATATACATATACTGATATTTAGTAATCAAAATGTTAATATTATTTGATTTATTAAAGTTATAAAAGTAAAAACATTTATATTTTTTCAGTAAAGTGCAAATTTTGTTCTGGCCTTGGAAAGGCATAGGGGTTTTGCGCCCAACTTATGTTAATATCTGCTCGTTTTGAGTTTGACTCGGTTAATTATGCTTGGTTAATTTGGTTCTTGTTTGTCATTAAATAAAAAAAACAAGTTTTTTTAACTGAAAGTAAGGAACGACGTTAAAACTTAAAACGAACAGAAATTATTCCGTATATGAAGGGGACTGTCCCCTCCTCAACGCCTCGCTCTTTACGCTAAAGTTGTTTTATGGTTTAAAAAAAATAGAGTTGCGAGAAATTCGAACTTTGGAGTAAAGAGCGAGGCGTTGAGGAGGGCACAGCCCCTTTCATATACGAAATAATTTATGTTCGTTTTAAGTTTTAACATCGTTCCTTACTTTCAGTTAAAAAAACTTGTTTTTTTTATCTAATTTTTGAACGTTTTTGAATTAATGCAGGTTTTGATTTTGGCTCACCGTACATGAATAATTAAAACAAAATTTGCATATTATATTTGGTTAAATGGCTTTCTCGACACTTGTTTAATTTTATTTACGAACGTTTTTATTAGTAATAAATATACGTAACTTAGAATTAACTTACGTAACGAACTTCTATATTCATAAATTTTTAACATGTATATTAGGGGGTTCGCCCCCTAGTCAATACCCTGCTCTTTAAACTATAGTTCAAATTTTTTTTTCCAGTTCTTTAAAAATTACCTCTTAATCACAATCAGTTGATCAGTTGAAAAACTTTTTTTTTATTTAATTCCTGATCTTTTTCTTTAATAATGCTGGGAAATCCGGCGCCGCCGTCCGAGCCCTGGCCCGGCCCCCGGGAACACTTCCGGCATGGCCCGCTCCTTCCCTCTAGCCCCCGACCCTCTCCTTCCCCCAACTACCAGAAAAAATCTCCTCTGAAAAAGTCTGTATACTTCCCAATAACCAATACTATATGTTAACATTGAGTAAAGTTCATAACTTTCAGCCCTCCCCTGGGGACTTTGGGGGATCAAGTCATCCTAAAAGACATTTTTATCATATTTTCGACCATGCTGAACAAAATGGCTATCTCAAAATTTTGATCGGGTGACTTTGGGAAAAAAATGAGCCTGGGAGGGGGCCTAGTTGCCCTCCATTTTTTTTGGTAATTTAAAAAGGGCACTAGAACTTTTAATTTCCGTTCCAATTCGCCCTCCAACTATTTTATAGCACCACTGGTTCTATACGAAAACCCCGGGGAAAAAAAAAAAAAAAAAAAAAAAAAAAAAAAAAAAAAAAAAAACACGCAAACGGTATCTTTCTTGTGGCAAAAAATTGAAAAATACACATTTTTTTATATAGGAGCTTGAAACCAATACAGTAGGGTTATCTTATAAGCTGAATATGATGGTGTGGTTTTCATTAAGGTTCTTTAACTTTTAGGGGGTCTTTCTCCCTTTTTTCGAAAATCAGCCAAATTTTCGCAGGCACGTAACTTTTGATTGGTAAGATTAAATTTAATGAAACTTATATATTTGAAATCAGAATTAAAATCTGATTCTTTTGATGTATCTATTGGTATCAAAATCCCGTTTTTTAGAGTTTCGGTTACCATTGAGCCGGGTCGCTCCTTACTTACAGTTCGTTACCACGAACTGTTTGATAGTATATGTCTTTGTCGATTTTTATATCTGAATCTGTGTACTTCCATGTGTTTTTGTCTCTCACTCTTTTATTCCCAGTGTGTGTCTTTGAGAGTAAAAAGAGATTGGAGGGCAACTAGCTCCCCCCTTCACCCCTTTTTTCCCAAATGTATCCAGCGAAAATTTTGAGATAGCCATCTGGTTAAAAATTGTTCAACAGTCAGATAACAAAAACATCAGGTGTCGATACAAACCCCCGGGGCCCAGGAGCAGGCCCCGGGGGCCTGCTCCCGGGCATATATATAGGTATCCCTGGGCATATATAGTTCTCATGAAAGGGATGTTCGTATCAACTTCAGGGAGAGCTCATTTGATTGGAAATTGAAAGTTCGAGTTGACTTTCCAAGCGTCAAAAGAGATCCGAGGGCAACTAGCCCCCCCCCCCCCCCCTACGCCTTCTCTTTCCAAACCCATCTGATGAAAATGTTGAGATAGAGTTTTTGTTGAAAATACATCAAAGGTTGGATAAGAAAAACTCCGGTGACAATACAACCCCCCAGGGCCCGGGGGAAGGCCTTCTAAGTTATGCCCTGAAGGCATGTATGGTTCTTATGAAAGGGATACTCGTATAGACTTCATAGAGTGCTCATTTGATTGGAAATTGAAATTCTAGTTCACTTTTTAAGCGTCAAGAGATTGAAGAGCAACTAGCATTCCCCATGCCCTTTTCTCCCCAGCCCATCGGCTACAAATTTTGAGATAACCATTTTTTTTAAATTGTTCAAAAATTAGATAACAAAACTCCGGTGTCGACACATCCTCCCAGGGCCCGGGGGTTAGGCGTTGCAAGTGTTGTCCTTGGGGCGTATGTGGTTATTATGGAAGGGATGCCCGGATAAACTTCATAGAGGGGTCATTCGATTAGCAATTGAAAGTTCTAGTTCACTTTTTAAGAATCAAGATATTGAAGCGTAACTAGCTCCCCCCCCCCTTCCTCACACGCTCTTTTCCCCCAAAACCCATCCAATAAAATTCGAGATACCCATTTCGTGAAAAATAGATCAACGGTCAAATAAGAAAAAGTCCTGTGTCGAAGCAACCCCCCCCAGGGTCCGGGGGCAGGCGTTGTAAGTAATGCTCTGGGGGTATATATGATTCTTATAGAAGGGATGCTCGTACAAGCTTTGGAGAGGGCTCATTTCATTGGAAATTGAATGTTTTTGTTCATTTTTTAAGAGTCAAAAGATATCGGAGGGCAAATAGCCTCCCCCCTCTCCACGCCCTATTTTCTTCAAACCCATCCGATAAGAACTTTGGCAGAGCCATTTTTGAAAATGGTTCAAAGATCATATAGCAAAAACTTCAGGGTCGACGCAATCCTTCAGGGCCCGGGGTAGGACATGCTTGTGTAAACTTCAGAGAAAGCTCATTTGTTTGAAAATTGAAACTTCTATCTCAGTTTTTAAGAGTCAAAAAATATCAGAGGGCAATAATCCCCCGACGCCTGTTTTCCCCCAAATGCATCCGACAAAAATTTTGATATAGTCATTTTGTTAAAAATAGTTGAAAGGTCAGATAAACATACTCCGGTGCCAACACAACCCCCCAGGGCCCGGGGGCAGGCACTGCAAGTAATGCCCTGTTGGAAGATATGGCTCTTATGGAAGGGATGCTCGTGTAAACTTCAGAGAGGGCTCATTTGAACGGAGATTGAAAGTTCTAATTCAATTTTTAAGAATCAAAAGAGATTGGAGGACAACTAGCCCCACCCGACGCCCTTTTTCTGTAAATCTGATACAAATTTTGAGAGAGACATTTTTCTAAAAATTGTTCAAAGGTCAGATAACAAAGGCTCCGGTGTCATCACAACCCCCAGGGCTTGAGGGCAGGCTTTGTGCTGGGGCCGTATGGCCATGTCCATGTCCTGGTGCCGTATATGGTTCTTATGAAAGGGAAGCTCGTATAAACTTCAGAAACGGCTCATTTGATTGGAAATTAAAAGTTCTAGTTCCCTTTCTCAGAGTCAAAAGAGATCAGAGGGCAAATAGCCCCTCCCCCCTCCACGCCGTTTTCTTCCCCAAACCCATCCGATAAAAATTTGAAGCCGCCGTTTTGTTAAAAATGGTTTCAAACATCAGATATCAAAACTTCGGTGTCGAAACAGCCCCCCGGGGCCCGGGGACAGGCGTTGTAAGTTGTGTCCTGGGTACATATATGGTTCTTATAGAAGGGATGCTCGTATAAACTTCTTGAACAGTTTTAGAAAGAATTAATAAATTAAACGGAATATTTGATGTTTAATGATATTAATTACTGAAAGCTCATCAGTTCAAAATTTTACAGTAATTTTAATGTTTATTTTCAATAGTAGGCACGAAAGAACGTATTTGTAATACAATTTGTATTCAGTAAAGCGCCAATGACGCAGTAAGTTTCAGACTTTTACAGTGAGAGAAGGAGGCAATTTCCAAACTCTTGTTTGTAGTGAGTTTGGTTCGTTTCAAGCTTGATTTGCATATTCAATTTAAGTTTCAGTCTTTTTAAGATTTATTTATTCATTTACATTAGTATCTATTGTATGTTTGTTTAAATTGATTCTTTATTTAATTCCTGTTCGTTTTGGGTTTCATTTATACTTCAATAGCAAAACATTTTTTACGTTTTAAGCTTGAATTGCATATTCAATTTAAGTATTACTCGCTTGAAGATTTATTTATTCATTTGTGTTATTACTTGTTGTATGTTTTTTTTGCTATGATTTTTTATTTATTTCTGTTCATTTGGGTTTTATTTATTCTTTAATAGTAATTTTTGGTCATTTTGAGTTTGAATTTTAACAGGTATTTGTATCTGCTGATCTTAAGTTTAACATGGCCTTTAACTTTCTTTGAAAAACTTCTTTTTCGGAAAGTTTTTTAATTAATTGTATAAAACAGATGTGTCATGACGACAGAGGACCTGAAAGTAAGCGTATTTTTGTTAATTGGCACCTGGACTATAGGCTATCCTGATTCCCTATGTTTGAACCATTTTTCCATGCACATTACAATTACAGACCTAGTTTGTGTGTTACCTACATTGGGAGGAAACAGACATTAGAAAAATCAGTCAAAATTTGTGTGGAAGACTCAATAGTCTGCGGTTTTTGTCCACCCATTAGCTAAAACACAAAACACTTCATGGGTCAGTTTTTCCTCCGCCGTGAGGACTTGCCACACCAATGGGTGCTTTACATCCTTTTTTGTTCAGTTTTTCACCACTTTTGAGCCAAAACTAACCATGCACCCTTGTGATTTGAGCATATTATCATTGTATTCAAAACTGTCATTGTAAATAAAATACTGACTGCAGAATTGTTTCCTCAATAAAAACGAAATTTGTTGGTTGTATCCAAGCTTCAGATTTTCAAAGCTTCACGTGATATACTGGATGTTGATCAAGAGGTGGAAGGGACTGAAACTGAAGCCATAGAATAAAAAATATCATGTCAGATAGAGAAAAATGTTCAAATTTTGTTCAACAGAATGAAACTTGGAAAAAATACATCAAACATTATTTTTCATATTTGTGGTAAATTTACTAAAAAAAACTTACTAAATTTCAGAAATATTCAGAAATTTACTAAATATGACCTTGATTTCCTAAATTTACTAACTCGGGTTTGTTTTTTACTAAATTTAGTAAAATTTTACTAAGTGTGGCAACACAGGATATAAGTATGTGAAATTTCCGCCCAATTGTACCTATGCCACTGCGGATGTGGGCGTTTCCAATAGACACAATATCAATATGAATTATTGAACATATTTTATTTTGACAGACCACCAGAATCCTAGCTTGTTGATAAAAGGGTTCTGACTATAACTGATAAGGGGCTTCAACTATTGGAAGTTGATGGAGAAGGGGTGTCGACTAACATTTGAGTGGACATTAACCCTAAGTTCGTTAACTTGAAACCTAATATATACAAGATCAGTGTGGATTTAAGCTGTAGGAACTAAATCCTGGGCTTCCATGGCCCTTTACAAACACCCTCCAACACCACTCCACCTCCTATTTTCCTTCTAACCCAACCAGTCATAAGTTTAAGACAACACACACCAGCGAAAGGCTAAGAAACCTAGCTAAGAAGAGGCACGAAATTGGAAATAAAACATCCCAAGTATGAATTACACAGAATTCTAACCAGCGAAATACAAAAAATATGTATCCCAAGTCATAAGTTTCAGACAACGCATGCCTAAGAAAGGCTAAAAAACCTAGCTCATAAAGGCCCGAAAGTTTCAAACGACACACATCTATGAAAGTCTAAGGAAACTAGCTCAGAAAGCCCCTGAAATGGAGCACTAAACATATCAAGGTTTCATGCAACTTATACCTATGTGAGCCTAAGAGGCCTAGTTCAGAAAAACTCAAATTGGCAAACCAAACAACTGAAATCATAAGGTTCAGAGACATCAAACTATGAAAGGCATGAAAACATAGTCCAGAAAGAACTGAAACAGCAACTTAAACTGCCGAAATAATAGGTTTCAGACAAAAGAAACCATGAAAGACAAGGAAACCTAGCACAGAAAGAACTGAAACAGCCAACTAAAAACCCCAATTCATAGGTTTTAGACGACATACACCTACCAACGACAAAGAAACCTAGCTCAAAACAGTTCCAAATCAGCAAACTTAACTTTCCCAAATCATAATTTTCAGACATGTCACTGGGGAAACACCATAAATTCATAAGTTTGGGACATATCAAACCACAAAATACCATACTAAACACCCCAAATCATAATACTGAGCCAACATCCATCTGCAAAAGGCTAAGAATCCTAGCTCAGAAAGGCCCGAAATAGAAAACTACACACTCCAAATTCATAAGTATCAAACAAATCAAACAAAGAAATATCAAACTCAAATCGTAAGTTTCAGACAACAAACACTTCCGAAAGCCTAAGATTTAGCTCAGAAAAGCTCAAATAACCAAAATGAACATACAAAGTCATAATTTTATGACAACACACACCAACGAAACCCAAAGTAACCTAGCTCATAAGAACTCGAATTAGCAAACTTAACATCCAAAATCACAAGTTTCAGACAACTCACACCTACGAAAGCCTAAGAAACCTTGCTCAGGATGGACTAAAACAGCAAACTAAACATTACTAAATCGTAAGTTTCTGACAAATAAAACGGCAATTTATTAAACTAAACACCCTCAAATAATTAGTTTAAGACAATACACACCTGGTAAAGGCTAAGAAACCCAGCTTGGAAAGGCCCCAAATAGTAAATAAAAATTCCCAAATCATAAGCGTCTGCCCAGTCAAACCAAGAAATACCATGCTAAATATACTGAATTCTGAGGCCTCAGACAAGCCAACCATGAAATATCGAGCTAAACATCCCAAATTATACGTTTCAGACCACACACACCTACGAAAGGTTAAGAAACCAAGTTCGGAAAACCCAAATTACCGAACTAAATATTTCAAAACGTAACCTTCTGACAAGTCAAACCATGAAATACCAAACAGTAAGCAACACAGAACTACGAAATCCTAATAAACATAGCTCAGAAAATCTTAAATTATCAAGCTAAACACCCCAAATTCTCAAGTTTCATAGAAGTCAACCAATTAAATACCAAACAAAACATCCAAAATTGAAAGTTTTTCGAACAACACTTACCTACGAAAGCCTTAGAAACCCAGCTCAGAAATTCCCCCACAATAGCAAACTAAGCACCCCAAATCATAAGTTTTGGACTAGACACACGAACAAAAGCCTAAGAAACCTAGCTCTGAAAAGGTCTAAAAGCAAACTAAACATCCCAAATCATCCCAAATCAATTTCAGACATGTCAAGCCACGAAATGCTAGACTGAACATTCTATATAAAAAGTTTCAAACTACGCCCACCAAAGAAAGCCTAAGAAATCTAGCTCAGGAAAACCCGTATAGCATACTGTGTAATTTGTGTGTGTGTGTGTGTGTGTGTGTGTGTGTGTGTGTGTGTGTGTGTGTGTGTGTGTGTGTGTGTGTGTGTGTGTGTGTGTGTGTGTGTGTGTGTGTGTGTGTGTGTGTGTGTGTGTGTGTGTGTGTGTGTGTGTGTGTGTGTGTGTGTGTGTGTGTGTGTGTGTGTGTGTGTGTGTGTGTGTGTGTGTGTGTGTGTGTGTGTGTGTGTGTGTGTGTGTGTGTGTGTGTGTGTGTGTGTGTGTGTGTGTGTGTGTGTGTGTGTGTGTGTGTGTGTGTGTGTGTGTGTGTGTGTGTGTGTGTGTGTGTGTGTGTGTGTGTGTGTGTGTGTGTGTGTGTGTGTGTGTGTGTGTGTGTGTGTGTGTGTGTGTGTGTGTGTGTGTGTGTGTGTGTGTGTGTGTGTGTGTGTGTGTGTGTGTGTGTGTGTGTGTGTGTGTGTGTGTGTGTGTGTGTGTGTGTGTGTGTGTGTGTGTGTGTGTGTGTGTGTGTGTGTGTGTGTGTGTGTGTGTGTGTGTGTGTGTGTGTGTGTGTGTGTGTGTGTGTGTGTGTGTGTGTGTGTGTGTGTGTGTGTGTGTGTGTGTGTGTGTGTGTGTGTGTGTGTGTGTGTGTGTGTGTGTGTGTGTGTGTGTGTGTGTGTGTGTGTGTGTGTGTGTGTGTGTGTGTGTGTGTGTGTGTGTGTGTGTGTGTGTGTGTGTGTGTGTGTGTGTGTGTGTGTGTGTGTGTGTGTGTGTGTGTGTGTGTGTGTGTGTGTGTGTGTGTGTGTGTGTGTGTGTGTGTGTGTGTGTGTGTGTGTGTGTGTGTGTGTGTGTGTGTGTGTGTGTGTGTGTGTGTGTGTGTGTGTGTGTGTGTGTGTGTGTGTGTGTGTGTGTGTGTGTGTGTGTGTGTGTGTGTGTGTGTGTGTGTGTGTGTGTGTGTGTGTGTGTGTGTGTGTGTGTGTGTGTGTGTGTGTGTGTGTGTGTGTGTGTGTGTGTGTGTGTGTGTGTGTGTGTGTGTGTGTGTGTGTGTGTGTGTGTGTGTGTGTGTGTGTGTGTGTGTGTGTGTGTGTGTGTGTGTGTGTGTGTGTGTGTGTGTGTGTGTGTGTGTGTGTGTGTGTGTGTGTGTGTGTGTGTGTGTGTGTGTGTGTGTGTGTGTGTGTGTGTGTGTGTGTGTGTGTGTGTGTGTGTGTGTGTGTGTGTGTGTGTGTGTGTGTGTGTGTGTGTGTGTGTGTGTGTGTGTGTGTGTGTGTGTGTGTGTGTGTGTGTGTGTGTGTGTGTGTGTGTGTGTGTGTGTGTGTGTGTGTGTGTGTGTGTGTGTGTGTGTGTGTGTGTGTGTGTGTGTGTGTGTGTGTGTGTGTGTGTGTGTGTGTGTGTGTGTGTGTGTGTGTGTGTGTGTGTGTGTGTGTGTGTGTGTGTGTGTGTGTGTGTGTGTGTGTGTGTGTGTGTGTGTGTGTGTGTGTGTGTGTGTGTGTGTGTGTGTGTGTGTGTGTGTGTGTGTGTGTGTGTGTGTGTGTGTGTGTGTGTGTGTGTGTGTGTGTGTGTGTGTGTGTGTGTGTGTGTGTGTGTGTGTGTGTGTGTGTGTGTGTGTGTGTGTGTGTGTGTGTGTGTGTGTGTGTGTGTGTGTGTGTGTGTGTGTGTGTGTGTGTGTGTGTGTGTGTGTGTGTGTGTGTGTGTGTGTGTGTGTGTGTGTGTGTGTGTGTGTGTGTGTGTGTGTGTGTGTGTGTGTGTCTGTTAGCATTGTTTGTGTTTCCTTGTCTATCTCGAAGGGAGTTTATTTAAATGTTAGGATTGGGCAAATTCAAATAATAATTTTTTATTATTTGAAGTGTATGTGTTAGTCCTTTCTGAGCTAGGTTTCTTAGGCTTTCTTAGATCTGTTTGTAGTCTGATATCTGTGATTTAACTATGATTTTGAAAGTATTCTAAATCCTCCAGAAACAACCATGGAGAAATACACTTTTCTTTCAGGGAAAATAGGTGAGTTCGTTGACCTGTTCAATTCCCTAACAAGTGGTAGTATTCATACTGATCCAATTGACACAGCATACTCTTATGTAAGCATGATTCGGGCACGTCTCGAAATCCATATGCGGAGGCGGATGGACGGGACAGCATAAAAGCATCCATCACACTTAAAATCATTTTTAATGCAAGTTCGGGTGAATTGCGTGACCGTCACATACAGACAAGAATGCAGACACTTCACCCAGACTTGCAGAATTATGAGGGTGTTTTCGGATTGGGGGGGGGGGGTGAAATTTTTAGTAGGATGGAAGGATACAATGAAAACGATAGTGGCTTAGTAGTTTTGTTTATTGAAACATTAGAGGTTAATATTACTAAAATTAAAAGAAAATTTGTTTTAAGAGGCGGGAGGAGGGAGTTTAAAAAATATAATGTAAATTTGAGGGGTACTAAGGGTGTACAACATTTTCGTTTCGACACGTGCATGGAGTGTTTCAAAATATTCCGTCCTTGTTGAAGGTCATAAGCCAGAGAGAGATACTGTTAGCAAGACAATGTTAGACAATTGGGCATTTAATGGCGATGGAGAGGGAGCAGAATTTCCGAACGTAGATTTTAATTGTTTAAAGGGGTATTATCCAATTACACTCAGGGGATTGACATTTTTGAAAAACACATGAACATTTGAAAGTTGGAGTTATAGTTTTACAATTTGACGAAGAATATGAAGAACGGGAACTTAGTGGTAAAAAGAGGCTAATATATTCCATAAGGGCACCATCCACTGAATCAGTGAAACACTGGGTATGGCTTCTTTACGAGCTGGCAAAAGCTCCTGAGTTAATTGGATATTTCTTTTCAATTCCAGATATTAGTTGGGTTTTAAGTGAGGGTAAAGGTCACAATTCACGTCATTGATGTCCAGTGTGTCTGTCTAGATTTTATAAAGAATGAAAATTAAAATATCACTTGAAATACTGCAAGCGGCATGGGTACCAGTCTGTGGAAACCGTTTCTGGGAACAATACCACCTTGCGGTTCAAAAGCTTTCAGAAAACGCTAGTGCAGAGCAACAAGGCGTCATTGGACATTGATCTACGCTCACGAATGTGTCCGATCCGTAAAATTTGAATCATGTTAAGGAACTTAAAGTCATTGCAATCTCTTTCGCCCAAGCACGAAGAGATTCAAGTAATACCATACAACTGCTGGATTTTGTTAAGACCTTCGGAGGAGAGGATTGTTTTGGCACTGCTATGGTTGCTCTTATTAAAACAGCAAATGAGGCATTTTCATGGCTGCGCCATACACATTATCCAATAAATCTATCACCAAAAGACAAGATGGCTATTAAAAATCTAGATATTTGTTGGGTTTGTAAAAAGAAAATTAATGAGGGGGATGTGAAAACCCACCATCATGATCATTTATGGTAAAAAATGTTATCAAGGGGAAGTAAATTTGGGAGGTTGCGCATAAATCGTGTAATTTAAATGTTAGACAACAACACTTTTTACCGGTTAAATGCACAATTCCAACTTTGAATGGCACAATTGAAGAAAGATGAAGTTGTAGATGGCGCACGGGTAGATATTTTATTTTTCGTATAACATCATACCGAAATCATCTGAAAATATCCTAATCTTAGAATTTAAATATCAAGCAATTGATAATGGTAAAGCGTACTTGAATAAACTCTGTTTCTTTGATTCCTTTAGTTTTTCCCCAAATCTTTAGTCAATTAATTCAAGTACAGAAAAGTGACGATTTTAATAGTTTCCCCCTCCTCAAACAGCACTTTCCAGATAAAGAACTGTATGATTTATTAACATGTAAGGGCATATACCCGTACGATTACTACGGCTCCGCCTCGAGGCTAAGTGAGAAAAAATTACCGCCCATTGCAGTTTTACGATTCACTTCGCGATAGTTAATGCACCACTGCTGATTATGAATTTGCCAAGAGGTTTTGGGCAAAGCAAGGGTGTAAAAATAGGTACGATTATTGTAAAATGTACCTGGCAAGTAATGTGTTGACGTTAATGGATATTGTCTGTAATAACACGGACAAAATTCATGAAGAATTTGGGTTCGATTTGCGGTATTATTTTTCCACTCCTCATCTGGTGATTGATTTAATTCTTAAAATTAGTGAAGCTGAAATAGGTCTGATTACGACGTGGACCAACATCTGCTTGTAGAAAGATCAGTGAGGGGAGGGTATGTTTTCCACGGGGATCGTAACCTTGAAACCGACCCAACTGAACAACACACCGGTGAAAAGCCAAATGTCGTTTTCTTGGATATGAATTACCTTTATCCGTCGGCAATGTCTCACTTTTATTTGCCATGTGGGAATTGCTAATAGCTTGACAATCTTTCTGCTCTAGATTTCCCCAACATTCACACTGTTGAGGAGAATGGACCACAAGCATGATTTTTTGAAATTGACGGTGAAATGCCTCTGAAACTTCATGATTCAGTACAAGACTTTGTTTTCCCTTGCATTAATAGGCCAGTGCATAAGGACTCTGTGAGTCCCTAAAATTTATCATTAGTAGAAAATACGGGTATACATTGGACACCTTCAAAACACAAGTTTATCGCTAATCTTCAGCCGAAGCGGAATATTGTTGTACACCATGTTCTTTTGCGGTGGATGCTGGCCAACGGTTTCAATATCACAAAGATTCATAGAGCCCTTCAGTTTGACCCTAAACCTTATATGAAGACGGTTGTTGACACCTTTCTCAACAAACGGTCTCAAGAAAAAACTAGGGTCGAAAAAGAAATATTTAAACTCATTTTAAATTCATCCTTTGCTAAAATGTTTGAGAGTGTGCATAACAGGGGTCGTTGTGACGTTGTAACCGACCCAAAAGAATGTGCCCGAATCATTGCGGGTCCAAAATTCACATCCTTCACGATCATAGACTCTATTATGGTCCTTTTACATAGAAAAAAGAGAAATGTAGTTTTAAATAAAAACATTGCCGTTGGCAGTACCATTTCAGAAACTTCTAAAAAACTCATACTGAAGTTTATTACAATGTGTGTAAGCGCCAATGGCCAAGGGATGGGAGAAGTTCAGATGTATTATGGAGACACCTATTCACTCCTGTTGAAAATTAAAACAGATAATCTGTTACATGTTTTGGAAAAAGGAGAGTAATTAGCTGCGGGATGGGTTACACGAAAAGGGATGAGTCCCTCTATCCGGGGCTGGCGAAACACCAGGCCCGAATCAGTTGTTGAAATTAAAATCTGAGACGGGGAGTGACTTGGTATTCCATTGTGTGTTTTCCGGTACGAAGGTGTACTGTGTGGAAACGCACAATGAGACTACCAAAAAAGTCTACAATGGAGTGCCGTCATACTATGTAAAGGAAATCTATGTAAAGGAGATTTTTTCTTTGTGGACCGTCCATGTCCGGCAAAACAATACTTTTAACGAAGATAATTCAAAATCGTAATAAAATGTTTTTAGAGAACCCGAAAAATATCTATTATTATAGAATCTTATGACAAAATAAAGAAAATTGATCCAAACATATAATTCATATAAGGACTTTACATGTTTACTAGTATTGCGCCAAACTCGTGGTTGATTATTGACGATTTAGATGAATCTATTGAAGGATGGTCTCAGGAAATGTTACAATTATTGACGGTTCGGTCCAATCACAAAATAATTTCTGTAACTGTCGTGATCTATAATCTTGTTCATCAGAGTAAATGTATGAGAATACTTGCTTTGCATTGTACTTACTATATCATCTATAGAGTGGTTCGCGATTCAGGTTCTCTTATAACTCTAAACAAACAAATCTGCCCTGGCAAACCCAAATTTTTACTTTCGGCCTACAATCAAGCTTCTAATAAGCTTTATGACTAAATTTTATTGGATCTGAATCAAAACACGCCCGAAAGGTTGGGTGTAGTCATTGATATTTTAGATAATGAAATTACTGTACATCATACCCGTGAATCAAAGGCAGCACAATCGCGCTGCCTAAGTAAAGAACGATGTTGGCACAATGTATTATTTTTTTAGGCCAGGGCACTTCGTATCGAAGGAGTTGTCGTAGAAACTTCAAAAAAGCTTCATTCGATTGGAAATCTGAGTGGCTTGTGCCCTTTTTAATAGTCGAAAGTGAATGGAAGGCAACTAGACCCCTCCACGCCCATCATTCCCCCAAACACATCCAATTAAAATTTTGAGATTGCCATTTTGTTCAGGGTAGTTGATTTCCAGATAGAATTTATATTTTTGAGGAGGACACTCCCCCTCAGCCCTCAAAGCAAGATTTTAACTTATGCCCTGGGGGAATATAAGGTTTTTATAGAAAGCGTTGTCGTAGAAAATTCAAAAAAGGCTCATTCGATTGGAAATTCAAAGGGCTAGTGCCCTTTTTAATAGTCGAAAGTGATTGGAGGGCAACTAGCCCTCCTCTCACACCCATCTTTTTCCTAAACAGATCCAATCAAAATTTTGAGATAGTCATTTTTGTTCAACGTTGTTAAAAGTTCTGGAAATTAGGTATTTGAGGATGACACTCCCCCCCCCCCCGACACTGCTCTTATGGCAAGGGTTTTTAGTTATGCCCTGGGGCTAAATACGGTTATTATAGGAAGCGTTGTCGTAGAAACTTAAAAAAGGGCTCCTTCGATTGGAAATTGAAAGGGCTAGTACCCATTTTAATAGTCGAAAGTGATTGGAAGGCTTGACATTTTTATAGTAAAGATCGATGTGGGTGCAATGTATTATCATTTTTTGTTTGTTTTTTTTTGTTTAGACCAGGATACTTCGTCCCATCAACACATCCAATCAAAATTTTTAAATACTCATTTTGTTCAACGTAGTTGAAAGTTCTGGAAATTAGGCATTTGAGAATAACAACCCTCCACCCAACAGCCCTCAGGGCAAGGGTCTTAAGTTATGCCTTGGGGGCATATACGGTTTTTAAAGAAAAAATTTGTCTTACAAACTTGAAAAAGGGCTCATTTGATTCAAAATTGAAATGGCTAGTGCCTTTTTCAACAGTCGAAAGTGATTAGAAGGCAAATAACACCCTTTCCACAGCCCACCATTTATCCAAACACATCCAATCAAAATTTTGAGCTAGCCACTTTGTTCAAAGTAGTTGAAAGGTCCGGAAGTTATATTATTGAGGATGAGACTCCCCGACAGCCCCAAGGTAAGGTTTTTAGGCTATTCCCTGGGAGCATACTAGGTTTTTATTGAAAGCTTTATTGCAGAAAATTGAAAAGGGGCTCATTCGATTGGAAATTCAAAGGGCTAGTGCCATTTTTAATAGTCAAAAGTGATTTGAGGGCAACTAAATTCCCTCTAACGCCCACCTTTTCCCCAAACACATCCAATCAAAATTTCTAGATAGCCATTTTGTTCAGCGTAGTTAACAGTTTTAGATATTAGGTCTTTAAGGATGATAACCCCCTCAGAGCCCTCGAGACAAGGGTTGTAAATTATGCCCTGGCGGCATGCAAGGTTTTTATAGATAGTGATGTTATAGAAACTTCAAACAGGGCTCATTTGATTGGAAACTAGAAGGGCTTGTGCCCTTTTTAGTAGTCGAAAGTGATTGGAGGATAACTAACATCCCTTTTACGTCCACCACTTCCGCTAACACATCCAATAAAAATATTGAGATAGCCATTTTCTTCAGCGTAGCTGAAAAGTCCTGAAATTATGTTTTTGAGGATAACTCTCCCCCACAGCCCTCAGGGCAAAGGTTGTAAGTTATGCCCTGGGGGCATATAAGGTTATTTTTTCATAAAAAGCGTTGTCATAGAAAATTCAAAAAGGAATCATTCAAATAGAACTTAAAACGGCTAGTGCCCTTTTTAATAGTCGAAAGGGATTGGTGGGCAAATAACCCCCCTCTCACGCCCACTATTTCCCCGAACACATCCGATCAAAACTATGAGATAACCATTTTGTTCAACGTAGCTAAAAAGTCCAGAAATTACGTTTTTGAGGATGATTCTCCTCCACAGCCCTCAAGGTAAAGGTTGTAAGTTATGCCCTGGGGGCTTATAAGGTTATTTTTTTATAGAAAGCATTGTCGTAGAAAATTTAAAAAGGAATCATTCGATTGGAAATCGAAACGGCTAGTGCCCTTTTGAATAGTCGAAAGTGATTGGAGGGTAAATGACCATCCTCTCCTGCCTACTACCTCCCCAAACATATCCGATCCAAATTATGAGATAACCATTTTGTTCAACGTAGTTTAAAGGTTCGGAAATTATGTCTTTGAGGATGACAGCCCCCTCACAGCCCTAATATCAAGGGTTGTAAGTTATGCTCTGGGGTATATAAGGTTTTTATAGACAGTGTTTTTGTAGAAACTTCAAAAGGAGCTCATTCGATTGGAAAAGGAAAGAGATGGTGCCCTGTTTGATAGTCAGAAATGATTGGGGGGCAACTAACCCGCTCTCACGCCCATCATTTCCCCAAACACATCCAATCAAAATTTTCAGATAGCAATTTTCTTCAACGTAGTTGAAAGTTCTGCAAATTAGATCTTTGAGTATGACCGTCCCCCCAGCCCTCGGGGCAAAGGTTGTAAGTTATACCCTGGGGGCATATAAGGTTTTTATTGAAAGCGTTGTCGTAGAAACTTCAAAAGGGCTCATTTTATTGGAAACTGAAAGAGATAGTTCCTTTTTTAATAGTTCAAAATGATGGTAGAGCAACTAACGCCCCTCTCACGGCCATCATTTCCCCAAATACATATAACCAAAATTTTGAGATTGCCGTTTTGATTAACGTAGTTGATAGTTCTGGAAATTAGGTCTTTGAGGATGACAAACTCCATAGAGCCCTCAGGGCAAGGGTTGCAATTTATGCCCTGGGGACATGATAAGGTGTTTGCAATAATAATTTATTGAGAACCCACTGCACAAACATATGATAAACAGCGGAGTAAAGAAAAAAAAAGAAGAAAATAAACACACACAGTACTTGTGCACAAAGTAAAAGAAACAAATGAAAAGAACATTCAGCAAAACAAACGAATATCAATAATATATTTTTTCTACTTACAAAAAGGAAAAAAGGGAAATACCAGGAAAGAAAACAAAAAACTACAAATAAGCAAAAAATACAAAAAAAAGAAACAACAGATTAGCACAACAAACAGGCAGATAAGACGATGGTTAGAACCAAGACGGATTGCCGCATCGTCAATTAAATTTGAACTTAATTTTTCCACTGAATGAACAATATCTGTGGCCTGATTAATGTGGACTAATTAACCTCCGGTTCCGGAATGATCGTGGTAAATAAATTAAAAACTTGGAATAGTGATAGTAATCCGTCTTGGCCCTTTTTACGTCACCTTTGTTCAGAAGCATATACACAACAGAGTAATATAACACGGAATGGTCGCAGAAATTTGAGCACAGATTTGTTAGTGCTTGTCACCGGAAATGTCCACGAATTCCAACAGTTTTAGAATGTCCCAGTTTAAGCTTATTCTTAATATCACGAATTGTCTGAAACTGAAAAGAACTTAGTGAATTGCAGACAGAGATCCCGAGCCATCAAAAAGATGTGACTTGAGGTATAGAAAAAGAGCTGCAATTCAAAGGATGAAACAAACTAATCCCATTAAAAATAAGATCCAATTCCGAACTAATCTCATTCCAAGTATTTGGAATAACCAAATACTTGCAAATGCAGCGGCGATTATTATTATTTTTTTTGCTTAGACCATAGCACTTCGTATCAAAGGAGTTGTTGTATGAAATTCAAAAAGGCCTCAGGCGATTAAAAATAGAAAGGGATAATGCCCTTTTTGATAATCAAAAGTGATTGGAGGGCAACTAGTTCCAATCCCACGCCCACACTCCCATTTCTTCAATATTTTTAAAAACTAAATGTTGCTCTAAGATTAAATCAAAATGCACTGTGTTAGTGTTAATTCCCAATAAGGCATCTCAGCATTATCCCAAGAAAGACTGAGTGTATTACGTTCAACTTTTGGGGCTATTTCTGCTCTTAAAATTTAACCAAATCAAAATAGCGTAAGAGTAAGCTATTGAATAAATTAAACAGATTATTTGCGAACTGTATCAAGTTTTCTATTTCAGGTCAACTAGAGGAGGTATGAAACTGAATTAAACACTACTATTTGTGTTCAGATTTTTAAAAGGGAGTATGTTGTTAAAAATTCCGAAAATTTTTCTACAGCACACAAATAGCAGGCCAAACAATATTGTCTTAAAAAACGAAAAGATTTAAAGTATTATTTTCTTTTTCCCTGAAAAGACTATGTCAATATAAAACGAATATAAATTAATTAAAAAAATTTTTTACACAAAATAAGTGTTTCAAAGAAAATTAAAGAGCTTCATTAAACCAAAACAGAGCAAACATAAAATAAAATAATCTACCAAGCGTGAAACATCGATAATCAGCATCGATAAATAAATGAAACCCAAAACGAACATAAATTACAATATTTAACCGAGTCAAACTAAAAACGAACAGAAATTAACATGAGTAGGGCTCAAAACCCCTATGCCTTACCCAAGGCCAGAATATAATTTGCACTTTACTGAAAAAATACAAATGAATGTGAATTGTCAGTTTAATATACATATACTGATATTTAGTAATCAAAATGTTAATATTATTTGATTTATTAAATTTATACAAGTATAAACATTTCCCATTCATAAGTGTTTCCCCATTGATCACATTTATCATAGTGACAATTGGTGCATAAGAATCCTCTATTGTGAGAGTCATAAATCTCTTCAATACATGGATTACAGTTCTTAATGTGCACTGGTTATTCTCTATGGAATTTACACGGATTGCATAATTTACACTTTTAATTATATTCATCAGCAAAAGTACAATTCTCACAGGATGACCAGCTGCCCAGAGTATACAAGCATAATGGGCTTGTGTAAAAGATTTTTTGATGTTGACTGTCTCACTTCCAAAAAAACTGGCTCAGGATCAATAAAAATGTCTCCTAGAGGCGTCACAACACTTATTTAGACACGATTTCGCACAAAATGGCCGTCTAAGTAGGTGATAAGAGCAAAACCACAATATCATTTTGTTTTGGCCCAATTAAAATATCGATAAATTTAGTAAGCTTGGGAACCACAACGACAAAGTTTCATACAATTGTCCAAAGACGGGGAATCAGTTCCCATTATATCGTTAAGCATTTCTTGAGAAAATATTATTCTTTGAAGAGTTAATTTTAGAATGTCCTAATCTAGAATTAGACATTTTACCAATTATACTAGATTACATAAGAGTTTCTGATTCTCAAATCCATCCATTTTAACACTTTCACTACCAAATACAGACTAACCGTTTTCTATAACTTGTTAACTTCAACATATTTCGCCAGCGCATTTAATCCGTCTTGTAGTCTCTGTATATGCACCCTATTCACCTTAGCCGCAAAGCATAATTGTTCTTCCGACTTGAATTTGCTTAATGTAATAACATATCTAGCATACATCTTGTTCCATTCTAGGGTTAGTTTGGAACCCCTTGCAATTTCCACCGCCACCTCAGGCTCTTTAGGTTCCATTTTATCAACACTTTCAATATTCAATCATTTATAAGCATCCATTTCAATTTCTTCTGTCTCACTTCCAGAAAGAAACTGACTTTCGATCAATAAAAATTGCTTCTACCACCTGGAAACATTTTTAGACAAGATTTTCCTATAAAATGGCCCTCTAAGGTGTTTAATAACAAAAACATCGTGGGGGAAATAAAAACACCTGGATTCCAGAAAATTCGTCTAGACATCTATATGGGAAAAACTAGATGGAAGTCTGCCACTAACAATTAAAACCAATGAACATAACCATCAAAAATAACCAACAAACATAACCAACAAACATAACCAACAGACATAACCAACAACCATAATCATCAACAAACAATCATAACCATAACCATCAACCAACAATCATAACCAACAATCATAACCAACAAACATAACCAACAATTATAACCAAGTACCAACAGTAATAATCAACAACAAACAACCACCAGACATTACCAAAAAACACATAGCCAGCAACAACAACCATCAAACATAACCAACAAACATAACCAGCAGACCACATAACCAACAATCAAAACCAACAAACATAACCAACAAAGATAACAAACAAACATAGTTAAGAAACCTCATAACCAACAATAATAACCGACAATCATAATCAGCAAACATAACCAACAAATATAACCCAAACCATAGCCAGCAACCAGCAAACAACAAACATAACCACCATACCACATAACCATCAATCATAACCAACAACCATATGTTAATTTCCCTTTGTTAATCTGCTATGTGTATCGCAAAAATCCTGCTATGTGTGTCGTAGAAACTGAAAATAGGTCACTACTGTTATGACTGTATTTCTGCCCATTTTTGGTTTAATGAAGCTCTTTACTTTTCTTTGAGAACTTGTTTTTTTGAATCTTTTAAATTAATTTACTTTAAATGTTCTATAGTTGTGTTTGAATCATTGTGATGATCCATAGACTTCAAAACAAAAACATCTGGCCCATGTTTGTTTCTACCAGTATTATAGTTTTCAACATTTCGAAAAACAATATATAAGACAAAACATTATATATAATAGTCAAACAGTTTCGTGGTAACGAGCTATAAATAAGAAGCGAGGCAGCTCAATAGTAATCAAAACTCTAAAAAACGGAATATTGACACCAATAGTTATACCAAAAGAATGGGCTTATTATGCTGATCCTGAATATATTACATTTATTAAGTTTAGTGTTACTCATCAAAGATTGCTAAAGGAGCCACTAGGCCCCTTCTAATGACTCCTTTTTCTCCAAAATCGTCGGATGAAAACTTTGAGATAGCCAGTTGGTTCAGCATAGTTGAAAGGTTTAATAGCTATGCATTTGGACATACCATAATCCCACACTGCCGCTGGGGAAAGGTCGCTAAGTTAGAAAATTTTCCCCTTCGTTTACGCACGGTATTTATTATTGGGAAGTATACCTATATTTTTCGGGTGGGAGGGGGTATTTTTTGATGGGAGTAAAGTGCAAACAAAATTTGCACTTTACTGAAAAAATACAAATGAATGTGCATTGTCAGTTTAATATACATATACTGATATTTAGTAATCAAAATATTAAAATTATTTGATTTATTAAAATTATAAAAGTAAAAACATTTATATTTTTTTCAGTAAAGTGCAAATTTTGTTCTGGAATTGGGGAGGCAAGGGGGTTTTGCGCCCAACTTATGTTAATTTCTGCTCGTTTTGAGTTTGACTCGGTTATTTATTTTAATTTCTGTTCGTTTTGGGTTTCATTTATTTATCGATGCTGATTTGTGGTAGTTTTGAGCTTGGTAGATTATTTGATTTTATTTTTGCTCATTTTTTTTTTAATGGAGTTCTTTACTTTTCTTTGAAAAACTTATTTTGTGGAAAAAGTATTTTTAATTAATTTCTGTTCGTTTTATATTGACATTGTCTTTTCAGAGAAAAAGAAAATAACACTTTAAATCTTTTCGTTTTTTAAGACATTATAGTATGGCCTGCTATTTGTATGCTGGAGAAAAATTTTCAGCAATTTTAAATAACACACACCATTTAAAAATCTGGACACAAATAGTACTGTTTAACTTAGTTTCATACCTCCTCTAGTTGACCTGAAATGAAAAACTTGATACCATTCGCAAAAAAATCTGTTTAATTTCTTTGATAGCTTTGATACACTTACACTATTTAGATCTGGTTAAATTTTAAGAGCAGAAGTAGCCTCGAAAGTTTGAACATAATACCCTCAGTCGTTCTTGGGATACTGCTGAGATGCCTTATTGGGAATTAGCATTATCACAGTGCATTTTGATTTAATCTTGAGGCAACATTTAGTTTTTAAACATAATGGGCAAATGGGAGGGTGGGAGTGTAAGGGGGATTAGTTGCCCTCCAATCACTTTCGACTATTAAAAAGGGCATCATCCCTTTCTATTTTCAATCGAATGAGCCCCTTTCGAAGTTCCCACGACAACTCCTTCGATACGAAATGCCCTGGTCTAAACAACAACAACAAAAGAACATTACTAATCACTTTCGACTATTAAAAAGGGCACTAGCCCTTCGAATTTCAAATCGAATGAGCCCTTTTCTGAAGTTTTTACGGCAACGTCTTCTATAAAAACCTTATATGCCCCCAGGGCATAACTTAAAACCCTTACCCTCAGGGCTTTGGCGGAGTATCCTCCTCAAAAACATATTTTCTATCTGTGAATCAACTACGCTGAACAAAATGGCTATCTCAAAATTTTAATTGGATGTGTTTGGGGGAATGATGGGCGTGGGGGGGGGCGGGGGGCTAGTTGCCCTCCAATCACTTTCGACTATGAAAAGGGGCACTAGCCCGTTGAATTTCCGATCGAATGAGCTTTTTTTGAAGTTTCTACGACAACGCCTTCTATATAAACATTTTATGCCCCCTGGGCATAACTTAAAACCCTTGCCCTCAGGGTTGTTGGGGAGTGTCCTCCTCAAAAAATTATTATCTTTTTGCAAATCAACTACGCTGAACAAAATGGCTATCTCAAAATTTTTATTGGATGTGTTTGTGAGAATAATGGGCGTGGGGCAGGGGCTAGTTCCCCTCCAATCACTTTCGACTATTAAGAATGGAGCTAGCCATTTGAATTACCAATCAAATGAGCCGCTTTTGAAGTTTCTATGACAACGTCCTCTATAAAAACCTTATATACCCCAGCATATAACTTAAAACCCTTGTATTTGGGAGAATGATGGGCGTGGGGGGACTAGTTGCCCTCCAATCTCTTTCGACTATTAAAAAGGGCACTAGCCACTCCAATTTCCAATCGAATGAGCCCTTTTGGAAGTTTCTACGACGACTTCTTAGATGCGACGTGCCCAGGTATAGAGAAAAACAAAACAAAAAAACAACACATTGTACCCACATCGTTCTTTACTTAGGCAGCGCTAGCGCGCTACCTATGAAAAGGTGGCCGTGAGAGGGGGGTTAGTTACCGTCCAATCACTTTCAACTATTAAAAAGACCACTAGCCCTTTGAATTTCCAATCAAATGAGCCTTTTTTGAAGTTTCTATGACAACGCCTTATATAAAAACCTTATATGCCCCCAGGGCATAACTTGAAACCCTTGCCCCGAGGGTTGTGGGGAAGTGTCGTCCTCAAAAACATATTTTCTATCTGGAAGACAAATACGCTGAACAAAATGGCTATCCCAAAATTTTGATTGGATGTGTTTCGGGGAATGATGGGCGGGGGGGGGGGGGGCTATTTGCCCTCCAATCCCTTTCGACTATTAAAACGGGCACTATCCGTCTGAATTTCCAATCGAATGAGCCTTTTTTGAAGTTTTTACGACAAGGCCTTCTATAAAAACTTTATATGCCCCCAGGGCAGAACTTAAAACCCTTGCCCCGAGGATTGTGGGGGAGTGTCCTCCTCAAAAAGATATTTTCTATCTGGAAACCAACTACGCTGAAGAAAATGGCTATCTCAAAATTTTGATTGCAAGTGTTTGGAGGAATGATGGGCGTGTGGGGGGGGGGGCTAGTTGCCTTCCAATCACTTTCGGCGATTAAAAAGGGCACTAGCCCCTTGAATTTCCAATCGAATGAGCCTTTTTTGAAGTTTCTACGACAACGCCTTCTATAAAAACATTATATGCCCCCAGGGCACAACTTAAAACCCTTGCCCAGAGGTTTGTTGGAGAGTGTCCTCCTCAAAAAGATATTTTCTGTCTAGAAATCAACTACGCTGAACAAAATGGCTTTCTCAAAATTTTGATTTGATGTGTTTGGGGGAATTATTGGCTTGGGGGGGGGGGGTTAGTTGCCCTCCAATCACTTTCGACTATTAAAAAGGGCACTAGCCACTTCAATTTGCAATCGAGTGAGCCCTTTCCGAACTTTCCACGTCAACTCCTTCGATACGAAGTGCCCGGGTATGGAGAAAAAAACAACACATTGTGCCCACATCGTTCTTTACTTAGGCAGTGCTAGTGCGCTGCCTATGATTGTCCGGGGTAAATTATCACCGGGATTGAATTTTCTAAAGGATCTTTCTGGGGAGAGAGGGGATCTATCTATGGAGGTGCCAGATTTCCAAGTATCATTTAAAAAAACGATAAGAAATTAAGTTTTAAAATCACGTTTTTTCAACAGAAAGTAAGAAGCAACATTAAAATTTAAAACTACCAGACATTGGTTCTAGGCGTTTACTCCCTATCTACTCCCTTATGATTCCCGGGAATATTTCTGGTCTACGCTGTTATTAAGAAATTAAAGAGTAACATAAAACCTCGAAATGAGCAGAGTTTTTTACGTATAGGAGGGGGACGGCCCTACCTCATCCACATTTCCACCTCGTGGTCGCAAAAGCTTCGGAGGGTGCTCATTAGCTCATAAACTGAGATTTTAAGTCATTTTTCTTTAAGTCGAATGGGATTTTAGACCAACCAGCAGTGGGGGGGGGGGGTTCTGAGTGAAGATTTTCTGCGGAGAGTATTTTCCTCTGGGAGGTATTTTCTGGGGGAATTTTCCACGGGGGGGGGGGGGGGTTGGTGAGTGTATGTTTTCTGGGGGCTATTTTCCAGGGGGGGGGTATTTTCCATGGGAGGGGTATTTTTCAGGGGAAAGGGCATTTTCTGGTGGTATTTTTTCAGGAGTGGGGGTATTTTCTAGGAAGTATTATCTGTGGGGGCGTGTTTTCCACGGGGGGTGGGTATTTTCTGGGTGATATTTTCCATGGGAGGGGTATTTTCCGGGGGGACGGGGAATTATCTGGGGGGTATTTTCCTCAGGAGCGGGGGTGTTCTGCAGGGGGTATTATCCGTAGGGGCATGTTTTCCGCGGGGGAAGGGAGATTTTCTGGGGGTATTTTTAGGGGGGTATTTTCCTGGGGCGTTTTCCAGGGGGAGGTGGTAAACGCCGGACACCCAGAAATTGTTACATATAGAAGAGGGATTGCACTCTCCTCATTACCTTACTCTTTAGGCTAAAGCTTGAATTTTGTCCCAACTCTTTAAGGACGACTTCTGAAACACAGGGGTCGTTTAATTAGATCAATAAGAAGTTTTTTTAAAAGTAGTAAATTCTTTAGCTTGAAGAGTGAGGTGTTGGGGAGGGGGAAGCGCCCTCATAAACGTATTAATTTCAGTTCGTTTAAGTTTTAATGTTGCTTCTTACTTTCATTTGAAAAAGCTTATTTTTTTTAAAATCTATTAAAGGCATTAAATAAGATAAAGCAAAATGCTCAAAAGCTTCAAAAGAATGCTTCTTTCTTTCTCTGATTGTTCACCTTTCGAGTCAAATGCTGGATGAACTACTGATGAATTACGAAAGAAGAGAATATCCCTGACCGCAACATTCCCTTATGTTTCATTCTTCCCGCTTATTGAACTTTTTTCTCCCGCACTTTTTTTAATTACTCAGTTTGCACCTGCTACAACATCAGATTTCAAAATACTATACATTTGCTTTTTCTTTTTTTCTTAATCAGTTAGTACATTCAGTGGAAACAATAAACTTCTTCTAAATATTTTATGTTCTTAGCGTGTATAAAGGTACGTGTATCTTAAAACTCTTGATTTAGCGTACTGACATTAGTACCCTGACTTCTTAATAAAAAAAACTTGTAAATTCATATACAGCCACTCTACAGCATCTCGACCATAGTGGTTTCAGCGGATTATCTACAAAAAATTTTTGAATTACATCGTTTGTTTTGTGGACATTCAAAATGGCGCCTTTGCAAAGCTATGTTCTTAGCCATTAACTACCCTTACTATTTTTCGTTTATGGATCCATTTTACTAATTGTCCTTGACATTTCTTGGGGTTTGGTATAAATTTTTCTATTTCTCAAGCCCTTTCTGTTTTTCTAGCGATGAGAGGGGGTTTTGGAAGTTCAGTTTATAACACATTCAACAGATTCTCTCTATTTCAACTTATTTAACAAAATATGAAAGAATAAATCGGGTTGATGACCTCTGAGGTATGAAATGATATTTCAAATGTACCAAAATGAAATCTAAATATTTAAACTCATAATAATAAAAGGAAAGAAATAAATAAGGAAAAAGATACATTTTTATTTAAAAAAAATCTAAACAAAATTTGTGTATATTGGAGTGAAAAGCAGGAGGAAAAGCTCCTCCAAGCAACAAGACTGTGATTATAAAAACAATGTACGATATATCGTCACTGTCACGTCTCAAAGTCTTATCTGAAGTTTTGACCTAAGACCTTTTACAAAGCTGTTCTTAAAAGGACAGATAAGCAGTGTAGGTCTATATTGAATCTGAATGATTTGATGCTGGTTGTACCCCCAAAAACTCAAGACTAAATTCCTACCTGTATTTCAATCATGCCATGATCCTCACAAATAACTTCCATTTTGACCCAAAAACGTGATTTTGAAAGTGGCATTGAACCGGTGTTAACCCTATCCCTAAAACTCACTAAAAGCTTCAATCCGACACCCCAAGCCACACATGAGATATTGCAGATACCGCATTTGGAACAGTCGGTAAAAACTTGCGACTCTGTAAATTTTGTCATAGAAAAAGAAAATAAAAAGAAGTAAAATTCAAAAATGCATCTATTTATGTTTTCTAAGGACATTTTAAGATCATAAAAGTATATTTTCAACCTGCAGTTCTTTTTTCATACTACCCCGTTTAATAAATAAAAAACTATAGGAACAGAATAATTTATCTTGTTTTCTAATACTTCCTTGTATGAATTGAGACCGTTAAGCATTAACTATTCGAACAAGTCCTTTGAATTAAATCGTTTTTCATCAGCATGCTTTGAATTCAGATTCTTGTTGCATCAACAAACGTTTCAATTGTCAATGGAAATTAATTCCTTATCGCTCAGAATACATAAATAATTTCTTTGAACTGTGTTCTAAGAAGACTGTATTAACCAAAGCCTATTTAACGATTCCCAAGAACTATTTTGACATTTACTGGTAATTTCATCAACTGTTCTAAACTTTTTACCTTTGTTAAAGAGAGCCAAGAAACAACTTATAGGATATGGGATTATCCCAACTTGCATTTGTAATTAGTTTTCAAGAAAAGAGCAGATTAAAACTTTGCCGCCGTATACTCCTTTGAACTTTGTATTTTGAACTTACTAAATCAAGGAAATAAGGGCTTACAAAACAATATGTGATTTAAATTCCACCATATATAATCAATTATAAAGAAAAGTGAATTTGGCAGTTACGTCATCTGATGGTAGAACTGTACTGAGTTCGGTACACAGGGCAGTGCTTTTGGAATCTAAACCAAGAGTAGCAGCTTTCTAGTTTAGGATCCAAAGACATCTAAAATCTGGATAGAAAATTTCTAATTTCAGTCTGCTTTGAAAACCAATAAATAAGTCAAACGACATGTTGTCATCTCCATTTATATAAAGAAAAGCAGCCGTTGATTCTTCCTAGCAAAAATAAATGTTTGATTTTTACGACTCTGCGTTTTTGGCTCTTGGGGGAGGTTAATACATCAGCCATGAATTTTCTACTTTCTTTTATACATACGATCGACTTCTGTTTTCGTAGCGTAGTGGTTTTAGCAAGTGTTGATTCCAGTTGTACGCTGTATACATGGAGATACTATCATATTATTTACATCAAAGGGGAAAATTCCAAAATGTTTCTTCCCCAAATTTAGATGGCTTAAAGTTTCTACTTTGGCTCATTAGTGTTCAGCACTCTTCGCAGCTCCCAGGATTATATTTCATAGTCTTTTGAGTAAACATTGTCGGCCATGATTTAGTATCTTTTGGATGACCAAGTATATTGTCTATAATTGAGCCTGTATTACTTAAATACATAAAAAAAAACATAATACACTTTTTGGCTTAAAAGACCCAAAATGATATTTTGGGTCTATCCATGAAATCCAAGTACGGGCCAAATCCTTAAGTAAACATCCTTAAATTTGAACTCGGAACACAAGCTTTTATGGGATGTACTCATCCATGGTTTGGCAAACACATGTGAGATGGATTAAGGTACTTTCCTTACAAACGCTTCAAGAAAACTGAAGTCTATGTATTGATTTTAAACTTTACTTGACTAAAGAAAAAGTTAGTGAAGAAATCTAATGAATATTTTCTTAATTCTTACATTTACTTTGAAACACTAAATTAACTGCACAATTAAACGATTATTCTCATATTGTTACGTATACCAATTTCTGTAATACTTTTCGCCGCTAAAATTATATTTTTCAAAGAACAAAATTATATTTTTTTTTTCATTATATTTTGTATTTGGTTTTGAAAGATTAAGACGTGATACATTAAGAATTGAAGAGATCATATGACAATTCCTACTACCACACATGACTGCCAACCCTACACTAAAATTCAACCTGGCTAGCAATTTTTACATCACTGTTTATGCTAGTACTAAATTCAAAACAAAATAACGTAAAGTAAAAGGTTAAAATCTGTAAAATAATGTAAAGCAAGGATTAAAAGCTTTCAAAAAAAGGATTTATTCAAATTAGCCGTATGTCTCAGTTGCAAATCAAACCCGAATTACGCAAGCACAATATTTTTTATGCATTTCAAGTATTTTCCTGTATTTCTATCAGGGCTGTATCCAGGATTTTGTTCGGGGGAAAGAGATATTTTTTCAGGGGGAGGGGATTAAAAAACTTTAAAAACGCAGCAACAAATTTTATACGCCTTTTTGTTACATTTTTACGACTTAGAAAAACATTTGGGTGGGGGGGTCAAACCCCTAACCCTCCCCCTGGATACGGCCTTGAAGTCTATGATAAAAAGTATGCTTTAATTCCATTGGTTGATTTTTATGATGCCAACCGTCACGTTTTTTTTCTAGCCAATCACATTATTCCTAAAGTGTATGTCGGAACAGAAAGCCAAATAGCCTACCTTTTTTACGTGTTGGTGTAGTTGCCTCCTGTTGCTGTATCACATTTTGAGCCAGTAAAAAGAATGAAAAGTTTTGAGTCACAATATTTGTCAAGTTCAAGTTCTTTCATTCAATAAATATAAAAATCTCTACAATCCAAAAAATCTCAAAGGGCCCAGAGGCCCACTAACTGGAAAAAAAATTAACACTACATATTAATCATTTGCAGGCTACTGAACTAGGTCTAGGCAAAAAAGTAAGAAGTACTGCTCACGCGAATGCTGACACGAAGACAACCGATCTCCACATGACCTATACCAAGAAAGAATCTCACTGCAACATAAAGAACCAACGTGAAATCATAAAAAAAAACACTCCATTAAATTTCCAATTTAAAACTACAAAATTTAGGAAATTTTACAATCAACTATTTTTCTCCAACAAAAATCTTTCTATGTGTTTTTCCAAAGGAACCAAGGTTGTGGGAGTTTAAAGGAATCAAGAGAATGAGAGTACCACAAGTAAACTTTATGTTTTCCGGGGATTGAAGGATTATATTATGGATAAACGACAAAGCATTCGCACGGGATTCTGATCAATGGACAATTCTTCTGGGCTTGGTATGTTTTGAAGGGCGTCTTCGGGCTGAAAAACCTCTTCCTAGCTAATTTATCTACTATGGGCTGCATCCCCGTAGTAGCATAATATTTGTAGGCATGAATATATAATGAGTCGGAGGTAATAGGCTTGATATTGTCTGTGCAGGATTTCGACTCTTGTTGATATCTGCCCAGGATTGCACAAACCTCAATTCACGGAGGTCCCAGGAACTACTTTCTGTCCGGTTCTAAGCCGGCTTAAGCACTTCGGTCTAGACTTGAGAAGATATGTGATCCCCATCCTCAACTGGTATCCGGGATCATTGCTTTTCCTGAGACCAAAATAATTTCAAAGATTTAAAGAGCATAACAATTGGAACTTGGAATGTTAGAATGTTAAATAATGGCCATCGTATCGAAATTTTGACTGACGAATTCAGATGATTCGAACTGGACTTATTAGGAGTTGAAGAAACTCATATCCCATGGGTAGGAAGCCAGAAATTAGGTGATTTAGAATTTGTTTGCTCAGGCAGGAAGGATGGGGTACATAGACAGGGAGTAGGGCTGATGATGAACAACGAAGCTGCTAAGTCTTGTTTAGGCTGGAAAGGTATTAATAATAGAATACTAATGGCCCATTTTATGACTAAAAAGTTCAGGGTATCAGTTATAGTAGTATATGCCCCAGTAGAACTGACTGACGGAGATACTAGTGACTCAGATGAATTTTACTTACAGTTACAGGAGCAATTAGAAAGAGTCCCAGGTAAAAATATGATGTTTTTACTAGGAGATTTTATCGCCCATGTCGATAGAAATAGGTATAGATGGTATCCTAGCCTAGGTAAATTTGATGTAGGAAAAGAAAACAGTAATGGACACAGAATTTTGAAATTTTGTAGGTATAACAATCTAGTTATAACCAACACGGTGTTTGGTCATAAAAGGGCTAACAAGTTAACATGGTATTTACGTGATGGTAAGACAGCAAACCTTGTTGATTATGTTATAGTAAACCGAAGACTGGCAGGATCAATACAGGATACTAGGGTACAAAGGAGTGCTGTTATTGATGTTAAAAGTAAAGATCACCATCTAATAGTGTCAAGGGTTAATTTGAAGCTCAAATTTCAGAAGGGTAACTACCTCCCGGGAGATTATGATGTTGGTAGACTCCAGGACGAGAATTTGAGAGAAACTTTCCAGGAACAGCTGAATACTAAACTTGAGGGTTTAAAATTAGGCAATGTGGAGGATGGTTGGAATAATTTTAGAAAAATAATATTTGAAGTTGCCGAAGGTGTACGAAAAAATGTGGTTCAATACCGCTCTCGAGGGCTATAATGAAAGAAAGGTTGAGGTGGCTAGGCCACGTTGTGCGGAGGAAGGATGACATATTGCCGAACATTGTTCTTTTCGGCCAACAGTCTAGGGCTAAACAGAAAACCTGTCGTCCTCGTCTGGGTTGGGAGGACGTCATAAAGAACGATTTAAAGGAAATGGGAACTTCATGGGAAGATTTAAGGACGGAGGCTTTTAATGGACTGGGATGGAGGAGGAGCGTTCGTATCTGTGTTGGCCTCAGGCGGCTTGGTGCTGCGGTGAGTTGTTAGTAATAGTAGTAGCATAAAAACATCCTATATCTGAATCAGCAGTGACGCATGAAGATAACTACTACCCAGAGGCGCAAGGAAAAAATTCTTTATGAAAAAGACGTCTTTTCGACGTCTAACTGTGTACAAAGAAAAACTGTGTAATGTTTCAGTAGGTGCGAATATTCATGAGCACAACCTGTGACGCCAGTACATGTAAAAAATTATTATCGTAGCTGCATCAACCAAGAGTTACTACTAGGGAGGGGGTTACTTAAGGGCAATGGAACCCCATAGTTTTGAGTAAGTCCGCATTATCTAAAACAATAATCTTTAGAGTATGTTAGCAGTGCTTTGAATGTTATTGCTATGTTTCTTATAGGTTATACGCCTGCACGATGGGTGTTCTAATAACTACGCTTTTAATGATCATCTCTTTAGCCAACTGTTTCAGTCAAACGCCACATTTGCGAATCAATAGGCAATTTGGCACTCACGTGGATTCAGAAAACCCCTACTTGAACTACGTTAGTTATTTTTATTTATTTTTTTTTTTTTTTCCAAAATTCTCCTTCTGCATGTCTTGCCATCCGCAGAACAGTATGCGAGATAAAAGTCAAATTTTTAGTCATGTCAGAGAAGATTACCTGTAGTTATTCTGCTAAGCTTTCGTTTTTCGAGCCGTGTTTTCGCATTTAAGTGGAAAGGTTCGTTCAAGCAAGCAAACAAACAGAAGGCAATTACAGATTGAAGTTGGATTCAGATTAAAAGTAAGCTACTTAATATGTGTGGTAGTTCCCCTGCTAGTGGGGCTGACTCACAAAAACTTTGGGAGGGGGCAAAATATATTTTTTTTAAAATCTAGCAGGGACAATCTTGTCGTTTTTCAATTTTCTCCATTGAAAGTACCAAAGAAGATATATTTCAATGTTAACTAAAAATGAGAGGGGTCTTCAAAATTTTGAGGAGGGGCAAAAAATCTAGGAGGAAGCCCCTGACCAAAATTTTAACTGTTGTCCCTTGCCCTATTACAAAAATATTTTCTTAAAATAACAGATAGAAAAAAATTAGAGATCCATGAAAGGAACATTTTCCCAAGGGTACCAAAACTGCTGCTATCTACTTTTACAAGCTATTTCTGTTTAAGATATAATTGAGTTTGTGATTTTACTTTTGCCATTAGGAGTTAAGCTAAAGATACAGTTTCAAATTAGCCTACTAAAGGCAATATTAAAATTAAATGTAGAGTGATTCCCTCTGCTCCTTTTTTAGTAGTAATATTTGAAAGTTGTCAAAGAGAAATAAAAAATCAATTTTTGAACCAAGTGAGATAAAATTTTTCTATATAACCCAGATCAGTACTCCTTCTTGAGCTGATAAATGTGTATTTCGTTATATTTTTTAGAAAAAAATTATTCATAATATACTACACTTCGAAAATTTCTAGACCTTTGCTCCTAAAGAGTTCCAGACCTAGCTTGCCCCTTGCTCCATTGCCCCTTATTCAAACAACTCTCCAGTTACCCTCCTATCCCAACTCTGTCAAATAGATAGACTATTACACCTCAAGAATTAGAATCAAGCACGGATTTTAACTTATATGATCGAAAAGCCAAAGTGTGCCGATGGCCCGTCCCAGTCTCACAAAAAGGAGTTTCTCAAACATCCTCAATCTCTAAGACACAGGCACCAAAGCTGTCCAGTACCTTCTCAAACATCCCTTCGAATGGAGGAAGGAGAAAGGTAATATTGGAAGGAGATTCCTTCGAATGTCACCCTACTCCTGCCACAGCCCACTTTTAGCAAAAGGTGGACATTTTACACGCTGTACAAACGGAATCACTAAGGATTTACACTCTGTGGGATTGTAAAACAAAATAGGGGGCCTGTCCCTCTGGAGAGCGCTCCGATGCCCCACCGGCTATTTAGAACGACGCTGTGTATTTTGCATCTTCTTTTAACCAGAATCAGATAAGAATTTTTAATCCCAACCACTAGAGGACCGAAGTCAGTCCGTGGCCCTTTCGAAACCTCTTCCCTTGCTATCTCCAATTTATTGGTGGAAAATAAGGGGTGTTACACCATATTTCAATCGAAAAAACGCAATGATTTTCAATCTACATGATTTGAGGTATAAAATGAGTCCAGGGCCCCTCCCTCTCTCCTTATCAACTGTTTAGCCGAAAGCTAGACATTCTACACCCTTCAACAACCCTGTCGTTGTTTCTTGTAATTCCCTGCCCAAGTTCAATGTAAAGTTTTAGTAGAACGGAAGGCATGTTGTGTGTTGTTTTTTTTTTCAATGAATCATGCAAGTATTTTAAACCTATATTAATGAGGGGGAAGTAGAATAGTTGAAATTTATAGGGTAGGAACCCTGGGCCATGTGGACACGAGAATGATGATTTTTAACGACCTATTTTCCTTCTCTAGCTTCAAATCTGTTCTAAACTTATAAGATAAGTATTTTCAACCAAGGGAAGAGACTGGAGGAATTTTTGGAGTCATCCATAAAATATGGGCACCCTGTCCACATCAACTAATGCGTCTACGTTCACTGGAAATTTGGTAGGAGAGTAACTACAGCCGAGGAGACGATAACTAAGATATTTTATGCCTTGATTTTAGCAGCCCAGATGCTAGCAGACTTAATATTTTCATTGTCCCAGGATTTCTTCCTTTTCACAAAGAGTGAAACTGTAGGCAAGACTGCAAGAGAGTGAACTAAAAATTGCAAGACTTGTTCTTCATCAGAGATGAGGGGCTGTATCAATGTGCTATTTGGGTCGTACGTTTTTTTTCCGTTATATTTTAGGATTAGACAATGTCTTCATAGAAATGTTTCTGAAACGATTGTAAATAAGATTGAAACGGAATGATCTAATTCGGAAATTATTATTTAAGTGTGTATGCGACAATCCGTTGGTGATAGACATACAATCGACTTATTTTCCCTACCAGGTACATATGAAACAATAAATAGTTTGTATAATTTGGCGCAAAATAATGTAGCCTTAACTAGTACGTCTTGCAATTTTTTAAATGACGACAAAGATTGAGTTAAGTTTTATGTTTTGAGGCAATACTCGCACTTCCAAAGTACCATCATGCACGAAAAAAAAATGAAGAACGAAAAATATCAAGAAACGAAAACTAAGAGGTTTTCCATCCATTAAATAAAGAAAACACAGCAGATATTTCAATTCTTCCAAGCCGTTTTCAGTGCTCAAATATATATAATACAAAAGAAAAATGATCTTTGGATGTACTCAAGAAGACAACACCACTGTAGTCTTACAATTTACTTAATGTTTCTTGATCTTATGCCGGTAACTTCCAAAAGTAGCTTTTATGAATCACCGATCTGAATGAAGGTTTAATGCAAGCATTTGAAATTAGGGACCATTGGAGTTTGAAACAACAGCGTCTCTTTATCTAAGCCAAAGACAGATATATAATATAATATTGATGCAATAGACAGGTTATACCAGTTCTAATATATATTAGAACTTAATATATATATATATATATATATATATATATATATATATATATATATATATATATATATATATATATATATATATATATATATATATATATATATATATATATATATATATATATATATATATATATATATATATATATAATATTATAGACAGATATATAATCTATAAGACAGATATAAAATATATAAAAACTCTGAACATATTTTATCAGGACATATTTGGAACAGGATGGTGCTGCACTAATAAGCCTAAACTTTTCCAACCACGCTCCAATCAATTAAAGAATCCACTTCTTTACTGCATGTTTGGTGCTAAAATCAACTAAGAATGTTGAAAATTCAAAACGCTTGGCTAGTAAATTGTTTATAAATTAGTATTTATATAACTATGTTAGTATTAATAACCAAAATCCCAAGGTGAAAGAAAAGACGAACTAATGTCTCATTCAATCTCGCTCAATTGAGGCCCAAATTCCTAATTTCCTGCAATTTCCTTATCTATTTCTCAACACCTCAATTTCCCGCTCAGTAGGGAAGATGAAATCTTGGAACATCAGTGTCTCTTTATCTATGCCAAATTCAGATATATCAAACAGTTCGTGGTAAAGTAAGGAGCGACCTGGCTCAATGGTAACCGAAACTCTAGAAAACGGGTTTTTGATACCAATAGATATATCAAAAGAATCAGATTTCAATGCTGATTTCAAATATATAACTTTCATCAAGTTTAGTGCTACCCATCAAAAGTTACGCGCCTGAGAAAATTTGGCTGATTTTCAAAAAAAGGGGGAAAGACCCTCTAAACGTTATAGAACCTTAATGAAAATCACACCATCAGATTCAGCGCATCAGAGAACCCTACTGTAGAGGTTTCAAGCTTCTGTCTACAAAAATGTGGAATTTTCCATTTTTTGCCCGAAGAAAGATCACGGATGCGTGTTTATTTGGTTTTGTTTCCCCCAAGGGTGATCGTATCGACCCAGTGGTCCTAGAATATCGTCGTAGGGCTCATTGGAGCGGAAATTAAAAGTTTTAGTTCCCTTTTTCAGTGACCAAAAAAATGGAGGGCAACTAGGCCCCCTCCAACGCTTATTTTTTCCCCAAAGTCACCCGATCAAAATTTTGAGATAGCCATTTTGTTCAACATGGTCGAAAATATGATAAATATGTCTTTTAGGATGACTTAATCCCCCGAAGTACCCAGAGGGAGGGCTAAAAGTTATGAAATTTACACAAAGTTAAAATATAGTCTTGTTTATTCTTATGTATAAAGAATTTTTCTGGTGGTTTTTTTTGTGATTGTGGGTGGTATGGGGGGGTCGGGGGTTATGTTGGAGGATCTGTCCATGAAGGAAGTTTTCATGGGGGAAGGGAAATTGCCATGAAGGGGGCGCCGGACTTGCCAGCATTATTTATTGGTTATTGGGAAGTAAACAACCATTTTCAGGAAGGATTTTTTCTGGAGGGGGGGGGGGGGGCTAGAGGTTGGGGTTACTCTGGAGAAAATTTCCGTAGAGGATGTTTCTTTGGGGTAAGGGACATTTCTATGAAGGGGGCGCCGGATTTCCAAGCATTATTTAAAAAACGATCAGAAATTAAAAAAAACAAACAAGTTTTTTCAACTGAAATGTAAGAAGGAATATTAGAACTTAAAACGAACAGAAATTATAACGTATGTGAGGGGGCTCTCCCCCAAGTTAATACCTCGCTCTTTATTCTACAGTTTTTTTTAGTGCTTTCAAAAGAGCTATCTATTCTAATTAAACGGCCTTTGTGACTCAGGGGTTTGTGAATCAAATTTTTTTTTAACTTTTAACGTAAAGAGCGTGGTATTGACTAAGGGAGAACCTCCTCATATACGTAACAACATATACGTAATAAAAAAAAACAATAAAAAAACAAGCGATACGGCTCAATAGCAATCCAAACTTTTAAAAACAGAATTTTCATGTCAATAAATGTATCAAAAGAATGTGTTTATAATGCTGATTCTAAATATATAAATTTTATTATGTTTAGTATTACTCATCAAAGGCTACGAGCCTGAGAAAATTTACTCGATTTTTTAAAGAGGGGGGTAACTTCCCCTACAAGTGAAAGAATTTTAATGAAAATCACACCGTCAGATTCAGCGTATCAGAAAACCCTATTACATAGGTTTCAAGCTCATATCTGCAAAAATCTGCAACTTTGTATTTTTTGCCAGAAGAAAAATATACGAATATTGAAGTTAGTTACGTAAGTTAATTTGTAAAGACATCCATTTAGCAAAAGAAAAGTAAATTTTTTATACAAATAAAAGCTGCATTAACTAAAAAACTATCAGAAATTAAATAAAAAAAAACATGTTTTTTAAACTGAAAGTAAGGAGCGACATTAAAATTTAAAACGAACAGAAATTATTCCGTATACGAAAGGGGCTGTCCCCTCCTCAATGCCTCGCTCTTTACGCTAAAGTTTGACTCTGTCTCACAAGTTTATTTTTTAAAACAATAAAAAACTTTAGCGTAAAGAGCGAGGCGTTGAGGAGGGGACAGCCCCTTTCATATACGGAATAATTTCTGTTCGTTTTAAGTTTTAATGTCGCTCCTTACTTTCAGTTTAAAAAACTTGTTTTTTTTATTTGAAATAAAGACATGGTAGTGGGATGCATCTTAAACGAAATAGTGCCACAGTTAACGACGCCATGGCTGCCACCCTTGTGAAATTGTTCTAGTTCTATTAAAAAGCAAGCACACTTAGTAAACATAGCAAAATAGCTGAATCTAACAAAATCAATTATACCTAATAAAATTTAGTGAAAACCTAGTAAAGTTATTGCATTCTAAGATTTTATTTTGATTTTGTGAAGATTAGTCCCCTTCGTCTGATCATTCATCCTTGGCTCCGATGCAATCTCTGCAAATGAATGTGCATTGTCAGTTTAATATACACATACTGATATTTAGTAATCAAAATGTTAATATTATTTGATTTATTAAAGTTATAAAAGTAAAAACATTTATGTTTTTTCAGTAAAGTGCAAATTTTGTTCAGGCCTTGGGAAGGCATAGGGGATTTGCGTCAAACTTATGTTAATTTCTGCTCGCTTTGAGTTTGACTCGGTTAATTATTGGAATTTCTGTTCGTTTTGGGTTTCATTTATGTATCGATGCTGATTTGTGGTAGTTTCACGCTTGGTAGATTATTTGATTTTATTTTGCTCATTTTTTGTTTAATGGAGTTCTTTACTTTTCTTTGAAAAACCTATTTTGCGGAAAAAGTTTGTTTAATTAATTTCTGTTTTTTTTTTATATTGACATAGTCTTTTCAGGGAAAAAGAAAATAATACTTTTAATCTTTTTGTTTTTAAAGACTTTATAGTTTGGCCTGCTATTTGTATGCTGCAGAAAAATTGTCAGCAATTTTTAACAGCATACACTCTTTTAAAAATCTGGACACAAATAGTACTGTTTAATTTAGTTTCATACCTCCTCTAGTTGACCTGAAATGGAAAACTTGATACCATTCGCAAAAAAATCTGTTTACTTTCTTTGATAGCTTGGATACACTTACGCTATCTTGATTTGGTTAAATTTTAAGAGCAGAAATGAGAGGGTTGGCGTGGGAGGGTGGGAGTGGAAGGGGGATTAGTTGCCCTCAAATCACTTTCGACTATTAAAAAGGGCATCAGCCCTTTCTATTTTCAGTCAAATGAGCCCTTTTCGAAGTTTCCACGACAACTCCTTCGATACGAAGTGCCCTGGTCTAAACAACAAATACAACAAAAAATAATACATTATACCCACTTCGATTTTTACTATAATTAATTAAAAAAACTTTTTACACAAAATAAGTTTTTCAAAGAAAAGTAAAGAACTCCATTAAACAAAAATGAGCAAAAATAAAATCAAATAATCTACCAAGCGTGAAACTACCACAAATCAGCATCGATAAATAAATGAAACCCAAAACGAACAGAAATTACAATAAATAACCGAGTCAAACTCTAAACGAGCAGAAATTAACATAAGTTGGGGTCAAAACCCCTATACTTTCTCAAGGCCAGATCATAATTTGCACTTTACTGAAAAAAATTAATGTTTTTACGTTTATAACTTTAAAAAATCAAATAATATTAAGATTTTGATTACTAAATATTAGTATATGTATATTAAACTGGCAATGCACATTCATTTGTATAATTTCTATCTGGAAATCAACAAGACTGAACAAAATGGCTATCTACAAATTTTGATTGGATGTGTTTGAGGAAAAGATGGGCGAGAGAGGGGGCTAGTTGCCTTCTAATCACTTTCGACTATTAAAAAGAGCACTGGACCTTTGAATTTCCAATCGAATGAACTCTTTTTCAAGTTTCTACGATAAACATTTCAATAAAAACTTAAATGCCCCCAGGCCATAACTTATAACCCTTGCTTTGAAGACTGTGAGAGGAGTGTCCTGCTGAAGGGTATAATTTCCTGAACTTTAACTGCGTGAAACAAAATGTCTATTTCCAAATTTTGATTGGATGTGTTTGGGGATGTGTTTTGCCCTTTTTGAAGTTTTTACGACAACGCTTTCTATAAAAACTGTATATGCCCCAGGGCATAACTTACAATCCTTGTCCTGAGGTCTGTGAGGGGTGTCATCCTCAAAGACCTAATTTCTAGAAGTTTAAACTACGTTGAACAAAATGGCTATCTCAAAATTTTGATTGGATGTGTTTGGGGAAAAGGTGGGCGTGAGAGGGGGGCTAGTTGCGCTCTAATCACTTTCGACTATTAAAAAGAGCACTAGCCTTTGAATTTCCAATCGAATGAGCCCTTTTTGAAGTTTCTACGACAACGCTTTCTATAAAAACCTTATATGCCCCCAGGGCATAGCCTACAACCTTTGCCCTGAGGGTTGTGGGGGAGTGTCCTCCTAAAAAACATATTTTTTGTTCTGGAAATCAACTACTCTGAACAAAATGGCTATCTAAAAGTTTTTATTGGATGCGTTTCGGAGAAGTATGGGCGTGGGGGGGGGCATAGTTGCCATCCAATCACTTTTGACTATAAAAAAGGGCACAAGCCACTCTAATTTCCAATTGACTGAGCGCTTTTTTAAGTTTCTACGACAACTTCTTCGATACGAAGTGCTCTGCTCTAAAGGAAAAATTTTTAAATAATACATTGTGCCAACATCGTTCTTATATGCCCCATGGGCATAACTTAAAACGCTTGCTCTGAGACTTATGGGGGAGTGTCCTCCTCTTTACTTAGTCCCCGTTTCTTGTCTCGTTTTCGAGTGTCCCCGTTCTTTACATAGGCAGCGCGATCGCGCTGCCTATAATTTATGAAGAAAACTTTTTATATAAACCTTATATGCCCCCAGGGTATAACTTACAACCCTTGCACTGAGGGCTCTGTTGGGGTTATCATCCTAAAAGACCTAATTTCCAGAACGTTAAACTACGTTGAATAAAATGGATACCTCAAAATTTTGATTGGATGTGTTTTGGAAAATGGTGGGCTTGAGAGGGGCGTTAGTCGCTATTCAATCACTTTCAACTATTGAAAACGCCACTAGCCCTTTCAATTTCCATTTGAATGAGCCCTTTTGAAGTTTCTACGACAGCACTTTCAATAAAAACTTTATATGCCCCAGGGCATAACTTACAACCCTTGCACTGAGGGCTCTGAGGGGGTTATCATTCTAACATACCTAATTTCCAGAACTTTCAAATACATTGAACAAAACGGATATCTCAAAATTTTAATTCGAGGTGTTTGGGAAAATGGTGGGCGTGAGAGGTGTGTTAGTTGCTATCCAATCACTTTCAACTATTAAAAAGGCACTAGCCCTTTCAATTTCCAATTGAATGAGCCCTTTTGAAGTTTCTACGACAACGCTTTCAAAACTTTATATGCCCATAGGCCATAACATACAAGCCTTGCTCTGAGGGCTGTGGGGGGAAGGGTTGTCATCCTTAAAGACCTAATTTCCAAAACTTTCAACTACGTTGAATAAAATGGCTATCTAAAATTTTGATTGGATGTGTTTGTGGAAAAGGTGGGCGTGAGAGGGGGGTTAGCTGCCCTCAAATCACTTTCGACTATTAAACAGGGTACTAAGCCCTTTGAATTTCAAATCGAATGAGCCCTTTTTCAACTTTCTACGACAAAGATTTCAGTAAAAACCTTATATGCCCCCAGGGCATAACTTGTAATCCTTGTCCTGAGGGTGTGGGGGGAGTGTCGTCCTCAAAAACATATTTTCTATTTGGAAATCAACTACGCTGAACAAAATTGCTGTCTCAAAATTTTGATTGGATGTGTTTGGGAAAATGATGGCTGTGGGGGGGGGCTAGTTGCCCTCCAATCACTTCCGACTATTGAAAAGGTCACTAGCCTTTTGAATTTCCAATTGAATGAGCTTTTTTTGAAGTTTCTGCGACAACACTTTCTACGACAACACATATAAGGTTTAAAAACCTTATATGGGCATAACTTAAAACCCTTGCCCTGAGGGATTTGGGGGATTGTCCTCCTCAAAAACATGTTTTTTACCGGAAAATCAAGAACGGTGAACGAAATGGCTATCTAAAAATTTTGATTGCATGTGTTTGGGGAAGTTATGGGCGTGGGGGGGGCTAGTTGCCCTCCAATCACTTTAGACTATTAAAAAGGGCACTAGAATTCTCCATTTCCAATCGAATGAGCCTCTTTTGAAGTTTCTACGACGAGCCCTTCCATATGAGGTGCCCTGCTCTAAAGGAAAAAAAAAATAATAAATAGTACATTGTGGCAACATCGTTCCTATATGCCCTCAGGGCATAACTTAAAACCCTTGCCCCGAGGGTTGTGAGGGTGTGTCCTCCTCAAAAACATATTTTCTATCTGGAAATCAACTACGCTGAACAAAATAGCTATCTCAAAATTTTGATTGGATGTGTTTGGGGGAATGACGGGTGTGGGTGAGCTAGTTGCCCTCCAATCACTTTCGACTATTAAAAAGGGCACTAGCCACTCCAATTTCCAATCGAATGAGCCTTTTTGAAGTTTCTACGATTACTCCTTCGATACGAAGTGCCCAGGTATGGAGAAAAAAAAAACACATTGTGCCCACATCGTTCTTTACTTAGGCAGCGCTAGCGTGCTGCCTATGATATTTTTTCAATTTCTCTTTTGGCCTAGTCATTTCCGTGAATTTTTCTCTACCAATTTATTTTGGCGTCATTTGACTATCTTTCCTTAAAAATGGGCATTGTTTTGAAAGAAGGAATGGGAGAATTTGAGGTATACAGACTAGACATTTTCTAACCAGGAATAAAAATAAAAATTTTACATTTATGTGAAAGTATTTCGACAATTCATTAATCCATCCCAGCCTTGTTTATTATTAAATAAAAAAAAAAAAGTTTTTTTAACTGAAAGTAAGGTACGACGTTAAAACTTAAAACGAACAGAAATTATTCCGTATATGAAAGGGGCTATCCCCTCCTAAACGCCTCACTCTTTACGCTAAAGCAAGGCCGTATCCAGGGGGGGGGTCACCCGGTTTGAACACCCCCCCCCCCCGAAATTTTTAACCGAGTCGAAAATAAGTCGAAAATTAGTAAAACCTAGGTAAAAATCAGTAAAATAAGTCGAAAACTGAGTCAAAAATTAGTAAACCCCCCTCCCCCGGAAAAGTCAAAAACTAGTAACCCCCCCCCCCCCCGAAAAAAATCCTGGATCCGCCCTTGCGCTAAAGTTTTTTATTGTTTAAGAAAAATAGAGTTGTGAGAAAGTCAAACTTTAGCGTAAAGAGTGGGGCGTTGAGGAGGGGATAGCCCCTTTCATATACAGTATAATTTCTGTTCGTTTTAAGTTTTAACGTCCTTCCTTACTTTCAGTTAAAAAAACTTGTTTTTTTTATTTAATTTCTGAACATTTTTGAATTATTGCAGGTTTTGATTTTGGCTCAACATACATGAATAATTAAAACAAAATTTGCATATTAATTTTACTTTTGTTTTGTTAAATGGCTTTCTTCAAGCTTGTTTAATTCTATTTGCGAACGTTTTTATTAGTAATAAATATACGTAACTTACGAATTAACTTACGTAACGAACTTCTATATTCATAGATTTTTAATACGTATATTAGGGGGTTCGCCCCCTAGTCAATACCTTGCTCTTTACGCTAAAGTTCGAATTTTGTTCCAATTTTTTTAAAATGACCCCTTAATTACAAAGGCCGTTAATTAGCATAAATAGCTCTTATGAAAGTACTAAAAAATCTTTGGCTTAAAGAGCGAGGTATTGAGTAGGGGGTGAACCCAATCATATACGTAATATTTTCTGTTCCTTTTAAGTTTTGATGTTGCTCCTTACTTTAAGTTGAAAACTTGTTTTTTTATATTTAATTTCTGATCTTTTTCTTTAATAATGATGGGAAATCTGGCGCCCCCTTCATAGCAATGTCCCTTTCCCAATGAAAACTTCCTTTAATGGAAATATCCTCCCATATAACCCCCGACCCCCCCCCACCAACCAGAAAAAATCCCTCCTGTAAACCTCTGTATACTTCCCAATAACCAATGCTATATGTTAACATTGGGTATAGTTCTCAAATTTCAGCCCTTCCTCTGGGGACTTCGGGGGATTAAGTCATTCTAAAAGACATAGTTATCATATTTTTGACCATGCCAAACAAAATGGATGTCTCAAAATTTTGATCGGGTGACTTTGAGGAAAAAATGAGCGTGGGAGGGGGCCTAGTTGCCCTCTATTTTTTGGTCACTTAGAAAGGGCACTATAACTTTTAATTAACGTTCCAATGAGCCCTCCGACGATATTTTAGGACCACTGGGTTGATACGATCACCTCTGGGGAAAAAAACAAAAAAAAAAACAACAACAAATAAACACGCATCCGTGATCTTTCTCCTGGCATAAAATGCAAAATTCCACATTTTTGTAGATAGGTGCTTGAAACCGCTACAGTAGGGTTCTCTTATACGCTAAATATGATGGAGTGATTTTCATTAAGGTTCTATAATTTCTAGGGGTCTTTCCCCCTTTTTTCTAAAATCAGCTAAATGTTCTCAGGTGCGTAACTTTTGATGGGTAAGACTAAACTTGATGAAACATATATTTGAAATCATATATTTGAATTATATATTTGAAATCAGCATTAAAATCTGATTCTTTTGATGTATCGATTGGTATCAAAATTCCGTTTTTTAGAGTTTCGGTTACCATTGGGCCGGGTCGCTCCTTACTTACAGTTCGTTACCAGGAACTGTTTGAGAAGAGTAACATTTTTCAGTTAACCTTGTTAATTGTCAGCCTTGGAAGAACAAACGTGTCAACATATCCCAGATTACTGTTTGAGTAACTACAGTACCTGGAGTTTCATCAAAATTAAATAAAAAATTGAGTTTCGATATCTCGGATGTATCTCAAAGTAAGGTGTAAACACTTTAAAATGAAATAAGCTACGCGAAAGACAACTTCAAACAATTGGTGCATACAAAAACAAGGAAGAGTAAATCTTAGGGGAGAAGGGGACTCAGAGCTATTAGAAGTTAGGAGATATATTTTGTAATATTCTTCTCTTAGGGGACAGGAAGGGGCTAAACACATGAATGTAAATTTTAGGGCCAGCGCTGCACAAGGAGGTTGGCTCACTTGAACCAATCTCAGACAGAAAATTCAGCATACCCACCCTGTGGGTAGAAACACTTTAAAGATTCTGTTAACATCAGGAATGGAAAAAAGTAGGAACTTAATAGCACGCCTATTTTATAAGACTATAAAGGGTAGGAAAACTAGACTATTTTGCAAAATTTGAAAGGAAATTACCCTTTTCTGGTGAAATAAGTCTATTGATACATTAGCCTCTCCCTTTAAAAATGCTATATAGACTTGCCTCGTCTCCTAAAATGGAAGAAAGGGTATCTACTTTCTGGGTTCAGGTAGATCATTTGTCATTTTTTATTTTATGAATTTTCACTTGCTTCTTTTTTCAGGTTAGCTACGACACTTTTGGAGGATCAACACCAGAAACGAAATATCAACCAATCATTAATAGAATTGGCTCTAGATCAGAGAGAATCGACTTTATTCGGTATTTAAAGCACATTTTAAGCGATGACGAGGCTCCAGAATCAAGCAAGGAAAACCCATTACAGAGCTATGAAACTTTAAAAAAGTCTAAATTTTTTACTCCAAGCCGGGTGGATCGTGGAGAATTCGCCAACCCTCCTGGGAAACGTCAGATTCGGTTCTATCAATGTTACTTTAATCCTATATCATGCTTTCGAAAACGATCAACTCGTAGTAGCTATTAATAAATGTATCTTCATTATATCAAGAATAAAAGCCTAGTAACTATGCCACTTTTATTGTCTGTATTCCATTTATTAAGTATTTTTTTTAAACAAAAATCAAGTAATTTATTTGTAAGTGTTATGTGTTTTGCTAACTGACCTATGTACACACTAAATATATAATAAAATAATAGATATTAAATTAAGTACAAATAAATTTATATAAATTAATAAGGAATTGAAAACTTATATCTTTATTCCTTATTAATTTTTTTTGTCAAATGAAAGTAAAGGACGATGATAAAAATTTGACATAAACAAGAATTATCGTACATTTGTTTTTGTTTATAATTTTGGGTACTTGGGCATTATAGGGGCCTATCTAAAAAGTCAAGTTTGGTTAATGCTAATGAAATAAAATGAAATAGGATGAATATATAATAGTTTATAAACAAATTTGGGCCATATATTTTCACATTAGGGGTGGGGGGTAAAGTATAGCATATATTAAATGCGTAGCTTAACCTAACCTAGGTACCTTTTTCTCCTCCCTAAACCCCCCAACAAACAGTTTAAATATCCTAAACGCACTGAAAACCACGCTAAGAATTACATATCTGTATAGCGGCGTCATGAATTAACCCGTCAACAACGGGTTTTTCGTGACTGGTTTCCTTGTAAAGGTCCATATAGTGCCCAAGTACCTAATTTTGTTTGCAAATTGGCCTTTGGTTTTAAAATCATATCCAATTTTTTTACGAAATATTAAGGGGACTGCCATTCCCTCTTAACCCCTGCTCTTTACACAAATGTTCACCTTTCCCATAAGACATTTCCTAAGATATTTCTTGGGGGATGTGTGATTATTATTCAAGCACGGGGTATATGGGGGGGCTGTTGGAGGGGTCAAACGCCCACTTTGGTCTTGCACTACGGAAAAATATAGAAATCTAAAACCATTCTGTGATTCCTGTTCGAACAATGTGAAAAATACCTTTGTTTCTGCTAAAATGCAGCCATTATTAGGCTAGGGGCATTGGAGTGGCCGTTTGCCCAAGACTTAAATACATAGATTAGTAAGCATAGACTGGTGTTAAAATTTGAAAGGAACAAAAATTATTCTGTATTTGTTCTTGTTAATAATTTTATTTGTAAATTAGCCTTTGTCTGCTTTTAGTATCATATTCAGGTTTCAAAAAGTACTAGGGAGAATTCCATTCCGTCTCAAACAATGCTATTTATACATGTGTTCATTCATTGCAGAACGTAGCTTCAAAACCCCTGAAAAAATTACGTCCCCTAAAATATTTCCTGGGATGATGTGTGACTATTCTTCAAACAAAGTGAATGTGGTTGGGTGTGTTTGAGGGGCCAAGGAACCCCCTTGGTCTTGCAAAACAGAGAAATATAAAGATTAAGACAGCTTGCCTGATTCCTCTTCAAAAAAGGGAATGTTTGCTATGTTTGCTAAAAAGTTGTCACGGTTGGGTAGAGGGCATTGAGGTGGCCATCCGCCCAATCTGCTTTTCCAATCATACATATTGAACATCCTTGAGTTATTTCAGTTTAAACAAAGTCGATCATACCACCTTTTCTTATAAAACCTACTACAGAAGATACTGGAGGGCTCGCGTGCCCAGGTTATGCTTCTAATTACACAAATTGAAAATGTTTGCGTGCTTCTATCAAACAGTTCGTGGTAACGAACTGTAAGTAAGAAGCGACCCGGCTCAATAGTAACCGAAACTCTAAAAAACGGAATTTTGATACCAATAGATACATCAAAAGAATCAGATTTTAATTTTGATTTCAAATATATAAGTTTCATCAAGGTTAATCTTCATCAAAATTTACGAGCCTGAGAAAATTTGGCTGATTTTCGAAAAAAGGGGGAAAGACCCCCTAACAGTTATAGAACCTTAATGAAAATCACACAATCATATTCAGCGTATCAGAGAAACCTACTGTAGAGGTTTCAAGCTCCTATCTACAAAAATGTGGAATTTTCCATTTTTTGCCAGAAGAAAGATCACGTATGCGTGTTTATTTGTTTTTTTTTTTTTTTTGTTGTTTTTTTTTCTTTTCCCCAGGGGTAATTGTATTTACCCAGTGGTCCTAGAATATCGTAGGAGGGCTCATTGGAACGTAAATTAAAAGTTCTAGTGTCCTTTTTAAGTGTCCAAAAAAAAGGAGGGCAACTAGGCCCCCTCCGACGCTCATTTTTTTCTAAAAGTCACCCAACTAAAATTTTGAGATAGTCATTTTGTTCATAATAGTCAAAAATCTAATAAATATGTCTTTGAGGATGACTTAATCCCCCATAGTTCCCACGGGAAGGGCTGCAACTTATGAACTTTGCCCATTGCTTACATATTGTATTGGTTATTGGGAAATATACAGACATTTTCAGGAAGGATTTTTTTCTGGTGGGGGGGGGGGCTGGAGGAGGTGTTTACTCGGGAGAATCTTTCCGTGGATGATGTTTCTTTGGGGTAAGGGACATTTCTATGAAGGGTGCGCCGGATTTCCAAGCATTATTTAAAAAACGATCAGAAATTAAATTTAAAAAAAACAAGTTTTTTCAACTGAAAGTAAGAAGCAACATTAGAACTTAAAACGAACAGAAATTATTACGTATCTGAGAGGGTTCTCCCCCAAGTCAATACCTCGCTCTTTAGACTACAGTCTTTTTTAGTGCTTTCAAAAGAGCTATCTATTCTAATTATATTGCCTTTGTGATTCAAGGGTTTGTGAATAAGAAATTTTTTTAACTTTTGACGTAAAGAGCTTCGTATTGACTAAAGAGAGAACCCCCTCATATACGTTATAACATATACGTAATAAAAAAAAAAACAAAAAAACAAGCGATACGGCTCAATAGTAATCGAAACTTTTAAAAACGGAATTTTGATGTCAATAAATGTATCAAAAGAATGGGCTTATAATGCTGATTCTAAATATATAAATTTTATCAAGTATAGTATTACTCATCAGATGGTACGAGCCTGAGAAGATGTACCTGATTTTAGAAAGAGGGGGGAAATATCCCCTACAAGTGAAAGAATTTTAATGAAAATCACACCGTAAGATTCAGCGTATCAGAAAACCCTATTACATAGATTTCAAGCTCATATCCGCAAAAATCTGCAACTTTGTATTTTCTGCCAGAAGAAAAATATACGAATATAGAAGTTCGTTACGTAAGTTAATTTGTAAATTACGTCAGAACCAAATTTAGAGACAGCCATTAGCAAAAGAAGAGTTAAATTTTAATGCAAATTGTGTTTACTTATTCAATGACGGTGAGCCAAAATAAAAGCTGCATTAACTTAAAAACGATCAGAAATTAAATAAAAAAAACATTTTTTTTTAAACTGAAAGTAAGGAGCAACATTAAAACTTAAAACGAACAGAAATTATTCCGTATACGAAAGGGGCTGTCCTCTGCTCAACGCCTCGCTCTTTACGCTAAAGTTTGACTCTGTCTGATAACTTTATTTTTTAAAAAAATAAAAAACTTTAGCGTAAATAGTGCGGCGTTGAGGAGGGGACAGCCCCTTTCATATACGGAATAATTTCTGTTCGTTTTAAGTTTTAATGTTGCTTCTTACTTTCAGTTTAAAAAACTTGTTTTTTTTATTTAATTTTTCAGCTAAGGCGCCAACTGTTCCCCTTTTACGGTGTAGAACAGAAATTTTAGACAGGCAAAAGAAATTTGCCGTTCAATTTTCAATTCAGTGTTCTTTCTGAACATAATAGCCACTGCTACTGCAATTGCATTCTAGTGCCCTCCCTTGATGGAGCAAGATATAGCCCCAAATTGTATACAATTTCTGCAGATTTTGTTTGCGTTTTGTTGGGTTTACATTATTTTTGTGCTGATTTCTATTCAAATATTGGTTCATAGGGCTAAATAAACAGGGGAAGATCCAGGATTTTTTTAGAGGGGGAGGGGGGAATAGGTCCATCCGATAAACCTGCGTTAGGAGCAAGTTTAATTAACGCAAACTTGCGTTAATTAGGTAAACTACACTACTTTAGACTACTTTAGGGGGAGGGGCGCCCCTCGACCTAACCCCCCGTCCCCCCCCGTCGGATCCGTCACTGTAAATAAAGCTTATTACAAAAAAAAGAATAATAAAAATAAAAAACCAGTATGATTTTGCAAATAACCAAGGATTGTACCTGGCCCTATTGGAAGGAGGCCTGGGAAGCAATTGTCACATCGGTGACTATTATATTTGAAAATAGCAATAAACTGGCAATCACGTTGTATATCTTTTTTCGTTTCTGAGCCCATATCTGCAAAGTAAATTGCAAACTCAGCCAAAATCACAAATAAAAATGGTTGGTAGTACTGGATGGCTGACCTTTCGAACACGTGAGAAAATGCTTCATTTTGGATATCTAGATTGTCACATTTATAGTGTAGGAAAATATTTGGGCTACGAGGTCCGGGAACATATTTCATGTACTTATAGAGTTTAGACTAGCTCCAATGTGGAGAGGGTGTCTGCCTATTTGCCTTCTTTAACCGATCTTTCCATTCTTACAGCTTCAGATCCTCTTCGTAATTAATTAAAAAAACTACTTCCACAAAAAAAATTTTTCAGAGAAAAGGAAAGAGCTCCATTAAACCAAAAATGAGCAAAAATAGAATCAAGGAATCTACTAAGCGTGAAACTACCACAAATCAGCATCAATAAATAAATGAAACCCAAAACGAACAGAATTTACAATAATTAACCGAGTAAAACTCAAAACGAACAGAAATTAACATAAGTTGGGCGCAAGACCCCTATGCCTTTCCAAGGCCAGAACATAATTTGCACTTTACTGAAAAATATAAATGTTTTTATTTTTATAACTTTAATAAATCAAATAATATTAACATTTTGATTACTAAATATCAGTGTATGTATATTAAACTGACAATGCACATTCATTTGTATTTTTTTCAGTTAATTGCAAATTTTGTTCTGGTCTTGGGAAGGCATAGGGGTCTTGCGCCCAACTTATGTTGATTTCTGCTCGTTTTGAGTTTTACTCGGTTAATTATTGTAATTTCTGTTCGTTTTGGGTTTCATTTATTTATCGATTTTGATTTGTGGTAGTTTCACGCTTGTTAGATTATTTGATTTTATTTTTGCTCATTTTTTGTTTAATGAAGTTCTTTACTTTTCTTTGAAAAACTTATTTTATGGAAAAAGTTTTTTAAATTAATTTCTCTTCGTTTTATATTGACATAGTCTTTTAAGGGAAAAGGAAAATAATACTTCGAATCTTTTCGTTTTTTAAGACTTTATAGTTTGGTCTGCTATTTGTATGCTGGAGAAAAATTTTCAGCAATTTTTAACAAAATACACCCTTTTAAAAATCTGGACACAAATAATACTGTTTAATTTAGTTTCATACCTCCTCTAATTGACCTGAAATGGATAACTTGATACCATTCGCAAAAAAATCTGTTTACTTTCTTTGATAGATTAGATACACTTACGCTATTTTGATTTTTAAATTTTAAGAGCAGAAATTGGAGGGATGGCGTGGGAGGGTGGGCGTGGAAGGGGGATTAGTTGCCTTCAAATCACTTTCGACTATTAAAAAGGGCATCAGCCCTTTCTATTTTCAATCGAATGAGCCCTTTTCGAAGTTCCCACGACAACTCCTTCGATACGATATTATACCCATACATTATACCCACTTCGATCTTTACTATAAAAACATCAAGCCTTCCAATCACTTTCGACTATTAAAAAGGACCCTAGGTCTTTCGATTTCCAATTGAATGAGCCCTTTTGGAAACGAAAACGCTTTCTAGAAGCACCTTATATGCCCCCAGGGCATAAATTACAACCCTTACCCTAAGGTCTGTTAGGGTGGTTGTCATACTCTAAGACCGAATTTCCAGAACTTTCAACTACGTTAAACAACATGGCTATCTCAAAATTTTGATTGGATGTGTTTGGGGAAATGGTGAGCGTGAGAAGGGCGTTTGTCGCCTTCCAGTCAATTTCGACTACTAAAAAGGGCACTAGCCCTTTGAATTTCCAATCAAATGAGCCTTTTTTGAAGTTTCTACGACAGCGCCTTCTATAAAAACCTTATATACCCCCAGGGCATAACTTGAAACCCTTGCCATGAGGGTTGTGGGGGAGTGTCCTCCTCAAAAACATATTTTCTATCTTTAAATCAACTACGCTGAACAAAATGGCTATCTCAAAATTTTGATTGGATGTGATTGGGGGAATGATGGACGTGGGAGGGGGGCTAGTTGCCCTGCAATCACTTTTGACTATTGAAATGGGTACTAGCCCTTTAAATTTTCAATCGAATGAGCCTGTTTTGAAGTTTCTACGACAACGCCTTCTATAAAAACCTTATATCCCCCCAGGGCATAACTTAAAATCCTTGCCCTGAGGGTTGTAGGGGAGTGTCCTTCTCAAAAACATATTTTCTATCTGGAAATGAACTACGCTGAACAAAATGGCTATCTCAAAATTTTGATTGGATGTGTTTGTGGTAATGATGGGTGTGGGGGGGCTAGTTGCCCACCAATCACTTTTTGACTAATAAAAAGGGCATTAGAACTCTCAATTTCCAATCGAATGAGCCCCTTTTGACGTTTTTACGACGACTCTTCCATGTGAAGTGCCCAGCTCTAAAGGAAAAAAAATAATAAATAGTACATTGTACCAACATCGTTCTTGTATACCCCCAGGGCATAACTTAAAACCCTTGCCCTGAGGGTTGTGGGGGAGTGTCCTTTCGATTTCCAATCGAATGAGCCCTTTTGGAAACGACAACGCTTTCTATAAACACCTTATATGCCCCCAGGGCATAAATTACAACCCTTATCCTAAAGGTCTGTTAGGGTGGTTGTCATCCTCTAAGACCGAATTTCCAGAACTTTCAACTACGTTCAACAACATGGCTATCTCAAAATTTTAATTGGATGTGATTGGGAACATCGTGGGCGTGAGAGGGGTGTTAGTCGCCTTCCAATCACTTTCAACTTTTAAAAAAGGCACAAGCCACTCTAATTTCCAATTGAATGAGCGCTTTTCGAAGTTTCTACGACAAATTCTTCGTTACGAAGTGCCCTGCTCTAAAGGAAAAAAATTAATAAATAATACATTGTGCCAAAATCGTTCTTATATGCCCCCAGGGTATAACTTAAAACCCTTGCCCTGAGGGTTGTCGGGGAGTGTCCTCCTCTTTACTTAGTCCCCGTTTTTTGTCTCGTTCTCGAGTGTCCCTGTTCTTTACTTGGGCAGCGTGATCGTGCTGCCTATGATTTATGCAACAACTTTCTATATAAACCTTATATGCCCCCAGGACATAATTTACAACCCTTGCACTGAGGTCTCTGAGGGGGTTATCATCCTAAAAGACCTAATTTTCAGAACGTTCATCTACTTTGAACAAAATGGATATCTCAAAATTTTGATTGGATGTGTTTTGGAAAATGGGGGGCGTGAGAGGGGCGTTAGTCGCTATCCAATCAATTTCAAGTATTAAAAAAGGCTCTAGCCCTTTCAATTTTCAACTGAATGGGCCCTTTCGAAGTTTCTACGACAACGCTTTCCATAAAATCTTTATATGCCCCAGGGCATAACTTACAACCCTTGCCCTGAGGGCTGTGGGGTGAGAGGTTGTCATCCTTAAAGACCTAATATCTAAAACTTTCAACTACGTTGAATAAAATGGCTATCTAAAAATTTTGATTGGATGTGAGTAGATACCTAGGTTATATTTCTAGCAGACTATGTTCCTTCCAGTGCTATTTGGGGAGATTACGTTCCATGGCACCTTTCCAAGGCAGATTACCAGACAGGTTATTTGGCAAGGTATAATGTGGTCAAACATGTTTTGAGAGTATGGTCATAATTATATAATTTAAGCAGACAGGTTTTTTCGGTTATTAATAAGAATTTCATAAGAATGTACATCGTGAGTTCACGTGCACAATTTTTTTCTTAAAAAACTGGTATGATATAAAGTAGTCAAACATGTTTTGGGAGCATGCAGTTTGTTATTAAAAAATTGGACACTATAATCAGAATTGTTTGATTGACATTTAAAAAGGGGTAATGAGATTTGCGAATTGGAGTGTAGGATTTGCGAATTTGATCCTATTAAGATGGAGAAAAAAAAGAAAAGGGCTTAGTATTTGCAAAAAAAGGGGTAATTAGTGATTGGATAATTTTTTAACATGAAATCTCTGAATAAAATATTTTTGGAGCAAGTACTTGACGATGGAGAAAAAGAGTTAAAATGATTAGCAAATACGAGCGAGGATTCCCCCATAGGTTCCTAGCAGTAGGCTACGCATATAAAGTTGAAAATTTAACAGAATGAGGTATTTGAGGTGGAACTTGAAATAAATCAAATTACACTATGTGCACGCAGATTTTCAAAATGGCATATCTCAAAAAGGGATTTGTGTTTTAAGTTGGAACTTTCTGAGAGTGCTTAAAGTTAAACTCAATTCAACATAAGGAAATATGTGCATTCTCAGGCCTGTATAACAGGGTGAAAGTGATTAGCAAATACTAGCGTAGATTCTCCCACTGGTTACTGCAAGTAGGCTACGCATATCAAGTTGAAAATTTGAGAGAACGAGGTATTTGAGGTGGAACTTGAACTAAATCAAAATACACTATGTGCACGCATATTTTCAAAATGGCATATCTTGAAAAGGGATTTGTGTATTAAGTTGGAACTTTCGGAGAGTGCTTAAAGGGAAAGTCAATTCACCAAAAAGAAATATGTGCATGCTCAGGCCTGGATAAAAGGGTGAAAGTGATTAGCAATTACGAGCGAGGATTCCCCCACTGGTTCCTGGCAGTAGGCTACGAATATCAAGTTGAAAATTTTACAGAATGAGGTATTTGAGGTGGAACTTGAACTAAATCAAAATACACTATATGCACGCAGATTTTCAAAATGGCATATCTCAAAAAGGGATTTGTGTATTAAGTTGGAACTTTCAGGGAGTGCTTAAAGGGCAAGTCAATTCACCAAAAGTAAATATGTGCATGCTCAGGCTGGGGTTGAGTTGCACGGGAGTTGAGTTGCACGGAGGGTTGAGTTGCATGAGGGTTCAGTTAAAGGGGGTACAGTTACACGGGGTTTAGTTAAATGGGGTCGAGTTGCACGAGGGCTCAGTAGCACAAGGGTTCAGTAGCACGGGGGTTCAGTTGTACGGGGTTTCGGTTATACAGGAGTTCAGTTACATGGGGGTTCAGTTGCACGGGAGCTTAGTTAAATGGGGTTGAGCTGCACGGGAGTTGAGTTGCACGAGGGTTCAGTTGCACGGGGGTTCAGTTACATGCGGGTTCAGTTACACGGGGTTTAGTTAAATGTGGTTGAGTTGCACGGGGGGGGGGGGATTGAGTTGCACGAGGGTTCAGTTAAAAGGGGTAGAGTTACACGGCGGGTTAGTTAAATGGGGTTGAGTTGCACGAGGGGTCAGTAGCACTAGGGATTCAGTAGCACGGGGGTTCAGTTGTAGGGGTTTCGGTTAAACAGGAGTTCAGTTACATGGGGGTTCAGTTGCACGGGAGCTTCGTTAAAGGGGGTTGAGTTGCACGAGAGTTGAGTTGCACGAGGGTTCAGTTGCACGAGGGTTCAGTTACATGCTGGTTCAGTTACACGGGGTTTAGTTCAATGTGGTTGAGTTGCAAGGGGGGGTTGAGTTGCACGAGGGTTCAGTTAAAGGGGGGTTCAGTTGCACGGGGGCTTGAGTCATTTTTACGGGGTTTGAGAGACTCTGTTGCCTGATTCCGGGTGGTATGGCATATCTCAAAAAGGGATTTGTGTATTAAGTTGGAACTTTCGGAGAGTGCTTAAAGGGAATGTCAATTCACCAAAAAGAAATATGTGCATGCTCAGGCCTGGATAAAAGAATGAAAGTGATTAGCAATTACGAGCGAGGATCCCCCCACTGATTCCTGGCAGTTGGCTACGCATATCAAGTTGAAAATTTGACAGAATGTGGTATTTGAGGTTTAACTTGAACTAAATCAAAATACACTATATGCACGCAGATTTTCAAAATGGCATATCTCAAAAAGGGATTTGTGTATTAAGTTGGAACTTTCAGAGAGTGCTTAAAGGGAAAGTCAATTCACCAAAAGGAAATATGTGCATACTCAGACTGGGGTTGAGTTGCACGGGAGTTGAGTTGCACGGAGGGTTGAGTTGCACGAGGGTTCAGTTAAAGGGGGTACAGTTACACGGGGTTTAGTTAAATGGGGTCGAGTTGCACGAGGGTTCAGTAGCACAAGGGTTCAATAGCACGGGGGTTCATTTGTACGGGGTTTCGGTTATACAGGAGTTCAGTTACATGGGGGTTCAGTTGCACGGGAGCTTAGTTAAATGGGGTTGAGTTGCACGGGAGTTGAGTTGCACGAGGGTTCAGTTGCACGGGGGTTCAGTTACATGAGGGTTCAGTTACACGGGGTTTAGTTAAATGTGGTTGAGTTGCACGGGGGGTTGAGTTGCACGAGGGTTCAGATAAAGGGGGTTCAGTTGCTCGGGGGTTTGAGTCATTTTTACGGGGTTTGAGAGACTCTGTTGCCTGATTCCGTGTGGTTTTTCTTTACTTGGTGCCCATTTAAAAACGAAATTTTAGTGTTATAGAATATTTCCGTAGTGTTTTGTTGTGCTTTACCTTGTCACAGTTACATTTTGTTGATTTTTCAAAGTTCATTTTGGATTTCTTTCGTGAAATGGAAGAGTTGGAATATTTCAGTGGTGTTTTGTCGTGGTTTACTATGTCACAGTTATATTCTCTTGATTTTTTAAAGTTCATTTTGGATTTTTGTCATGAAATGGAAGAGTTGGAATATTTCAGTAGTGTTTTATTGTGCTTTACCTTGTCACAGTTACATTCTCTTGATTTTTCAAAGTTCATTTTGAATTTCTTTCGTGAAATGTAAGAGTTGGAATATTTCAGTAGTGTTTTGTTGTGGTTTTACCTTGTCGCAGTTACATTCTCTTGATGTTTCAAAGTTCATTTTGAATTTCTTTCGTTGAAATGCAAGAGTTGGAATATTTCAGTAGTGTTTCATCGTTGTTTACTATGTCACAGTTACATTATCTTGATTTTTCAAGTTTCATTTTGAATTTCTTTCGAGAAATATAAGAGTTGGAATATTTCAGTAGTGTCTTGTTGTGCTTTACCTTGTCACATTTACATTCTCTTGATGTTTCAAAAGTTCATTTTGGATTTCTTTCGTTGAAATGCAAGAGTTGGAATATTTAAGTAGTGTTTTGTGGTGGTTTACCATGTCACAGTTACATTTTCTTGATTTTTCAAAGTTCATTTTTAATTTCTTTCATGAAATGCAAGAGTTGGAATATTTCAGTAGTGTTTTATTGTGGTTTACCTCGTCACAATTAAGTTTTCTTGATTTTTCAAAGTTCATTTTTGTATTTATTTTGTTGAAACGAAAGAGTTGGAATATTTCAGTAGTGTATTGTTACGCTTTACATTGTCACTGTTACATTCTCTTGATTTTTTTCAAAGTTCATTTTGGATTTCTTTCGTTGAAATGCAAGAGTTAGAATACCATTTTTCGTTAAGTGTCAGAGTGAATAAATTCATTATCAACATCCTTTGTCAGATACATCAAATAAAATTGACAAAATCTAAATTTCAGAATGAATAAATTCATTATCAACATCATTTGTCAGATACATCAAACAAAATTAACAAAATCTAAATTTCAGAATGAATAAATGCTTTAACAACATCCTTTATTGGATATGTCGGATAAAATTGACATAATCTAAGTATCAGAGTGACTAAATTCTATATCAACATCCTTTTCTCCAATACATAGGATAAAATTGACAAATTCTTAAGTGTTAGAGTGAATAAATTTTTTTTATCAACATCCTTTGGCAGATACATCGGATAAAATTGACAAAATCTAAATTTCAGAATGAATAAATTCATTAACAACATCCTTTGTCGGATATGTCAGATAAAATTGACAAAATCTAAGCATCAGAGTGAATATTTTTTTTAACAAGATCCTTTGCCAGATACAATGAAGGGAGTTGATAAAATATAAATAACAGAGTGAATAAATTTTTTTTTATAAACGTATTTTGTAGTACACGTCAAATAAAACTGGCAAAATCAAAAGTTTAGATAAAATAACTGCATTAACGGTACCCTTTATCGGATATGTCGGATAAAATTGATAAAATCTAAATTTAAGAAGGACTAAATTCTATATCAACATCCTTTTTCGCGGATACATAGGATAAAATTGACAGATTCCAAGCGTCAGAGTGAATAAATTTTTTTTATCAACATCCTTTTCTCGGATACATAGGATAAAATTGACAAAATCTGAATTTCAGAATGAATAAATTCATTATAAACATCCTTTGTCTGATATGTCGGATAAAATTGACAAAATCTAAATTTCATAATGAATAAATGCTATAACAATATCCTTTATCGGATATGTCGGATAAAATTGACAAAATCTAAGTATCAGAGTGACTAAATTCTATATCAACATCCTTTTCTCGGATACATAGGATAAAATTGACAAATTCTAAGTGCCAGAGTGAATAATTTTTTTTTATCAACATCATTTGTCAGATACATCAAATAAAATTGACAAAATCTAAATTTCAGAATAAATAAATGCTTTAACAACATCCTTTATCGGATATGTCGGATAAAATTGATAAAATCTAAGTATCGGAGTGAATAATTTTTTTTTTTATTAACGTCCTTTGTCAGACATATCGTATAAAATGGACAAAATGTAATCATCAGAGTGAATAAATTCTATAGCAAAAACAATTTCTCTGATACAGAGGACAAAATTGACAAATTCTAAGTGTCAGTGAATAATTTTTTTTTTATCAACATCCTTTGGCAGACACATCGGATAAAGTAGACAAAATCTAAATTTCAGAATGAATAAATTCATTATCAACATCCTTTTGTCGGATATGTTGGATACAATTGACAAAATATAAGTGTCAGAGTGAATAATTTTTTTTATCAACATCATTTGTCAGATACATCCAACAAAATTGACAATATCTAAATTTCAGAATGAATAAATGCTTTAACAACATCCCTTATCGGATATGTCGGATAAAATTGACATAATCTAAGTATCAGAGTGACTAAATTCTATATCAATATCCTTTTCTCAGATACATAGGATAAAATTGACAAATTCTAAGTGTCAGAGTGAATAAATTTTTTTTTATCAACATCCTTTGGCAGATACATTAAATAAAATTGACAAAATCTAAATTTCAGAATAAATAAATGCTTTAACAACATCCTTTATCGGATATGTCAGATAAAATTGATAAAATCTAAGTATCAGAGTGACTAAATGCTATATCAACATCCTTTTTCGCGGATATGTAGGATAAAATTGACAGAGTCCAAGTATCAGAGTGAATAAATTTTTTTTATCAACATCCTTTTCTCGGATACATAGGATAAAATTGACAAAATCTGAATTTCAGAATGAATAAATTCATTATAAACATCCTTTGTCGGATATGTCGGATAAAATTGCCAAAATCTAAATTTCATAATGAATAAATGCTATAACAATATCCTTTATCGGATATGTCGGATAAAATTGACAAAATCTAAGTATCAGAGTGACTAAATTCTATAATAACATCATTTTCTTGGATACAAAGGAAACAATTGACAAATTCTAAGTGCTAGACGGAATAATATTATTTTATCAACATCATTTGTCAGATAAATCAAATAAAATTGACAAAATCTAAATTTCAGAATGGATAAATGCTTCAACAACATCCTTTATCGGATATGTCGGATAAAATTGATAAAATCTAAGTATCGGAGTGAATAATTTTTTTTTATTAACATCCTTTGGCAGATACATCGGATAAAATTGACGAAATGTAAGCATCAGAGTGACTAAATTCTATATCAACATCCTTTTCTCGGATACAGAGGACAAAATTGACAAATTCTAAGTGTTAGAGTGAATAAATTTTTTTTATCAACATCCTTTGGCAGACACATCGGATAAAATTGACAAAATCTACATTGCAGAATGAATAAATTTATTATCAACATCCTTTTGTCGGATATGTTGGATACAATTGACAAAATATAAGTGTCAGAGTGAATAATTTTTTTTTATCAACATCATTTGTCAGATACATCCAACAAAATTGACAAAATCTAAATTTCAGAATGAATAAATGCTTTAACAACATCCCTTATCGGATATGTCGGATAAAATTGACATAATCTAAGTATCAGAGTGACTAAATTCTATATCAACATCCTTTTCTCCGATACATAGGATAAAATTTACAAATTCTAAGTGTTAGAGTGAATAAATTTTTTTTATAAACATCCTTTGGCAGATACATCGGATAAAATTTACAAAATCTAAATTTCAGAATGAATCAATTCATTAACAACATCCTTTGTCGTATATGTTGGTTGAAATTGACAATAACTAATATTCAGAATGAATAAATGCTATAACAATATCCTTTATCGGATATGTTGGATAAAATTGACAAAATCTAAGCATCAGAGTGACTAAATTCTATATCAACATCCTTTTCTCGGATACATAGGATAAAATTGACAGAATATAAGTGCTAGAGTGAATAATTTTTTTTATCAACATCCTTTGTCAGATACATCAAATAAAATTGACAAAATCTAAATTACAGAATAAATAAATGCTTTAACAACATCCTTTATTGGATATCTCGGATAAAATTGACAAAATTTAAGTATCAGAGTGACTAAATTCTATATCAACATCCTTTTCACGGATACATGGGATAAAATTGACAAATTCTAAGTGTTAGAGTGAATAAATTTTTTTTTATCAACATCCTTTGCCAGATACATCGGATAAAATTGACAAAATCTAAGTATCATAGGGAATAAATTCATTATCAACATCTTTTGTCGGATATGTCGGATAAAATTGACAAAATATAAGTATCAGAGTGAATAATTTTTTTTTTTATCAACATCCTTTGCCAGATACAACGAATAAAATTGACAGAATCTAAGTGTCAGAGTGAATAAATTTTTTTTTTATCAACATCCTTTGTCAGATGCATCGAATAAAAATTTAAAAAATTTAAAATATCAGAATGAATAAATGCTTTAACAACATCATTGATCGGATTTTTCGAATAAAATTGACAAAATCTAAATATCAGAGTGATTAAATTCTACATCAACATCCTTTTCTCGGATACATAGATTAAAATTGACAAAATCTAAGTGTTAGAGTGAATATATTTTTTTTTATATCAACATCCTTTTCCAGTTACATCGGATAAAATTGACAAAATCTAAGTGTCAGAGTGAATAAATTCATTATCAACATCCTTTGTCGGATATGTCGGATAAAATTGATAAAATCTAAGTATCAGAGTGATTAAATTCCATATCAAAAGCATTTTATTGGATACATGGGATAGAATTGACAAAATATAAGTATCAGAGTGAATAAATGCTTTATCAACATCCTTTTAATGCATTATCAACATCATTTGTCGGCTAAGTCAGGTAAAATTGACAAGAAAGACATGGAGTGTACACCGCGACGGCGCATACATAGTGAGAGAGACATGCAAAGTCGAATCAGCTTTATTTCATTTTTTAAGGTTAATTTAGACGAGGTTACGTGCGCGCACGTAACTGGCAAAGGATGTTGATATAAAAAAATATATATTCACTCTAACACTTAGATTTTGTCAATTTTAATCTATGTATCCGAGAAAAGGATGTTGATGTAGAATTTAATCACTCTGATATTTAGATTTTGTCAATTTTATTCGAAAAATCCAATAAATGATGTTGTTAAAGAATTTATTCATTCTGATATTTAAATTTTTTAAATTTTTATTCGATGTATCTGACAAAAGATGTTGATAAAAAAAAATTATTCACACTGAAACTTAGATTCTGTCAATTTTATTCGATATATCTGGCAATGGATGTTGATAAAAAAATTATTCACGCAGATACTTACATTTTGTCAATTTTATCCGACATATCCGACAAAGGATGTTGTTAAAGCATTTAATCATTCTGAAATTTAGATTTTGTCAACTTTATTTAATGTATCTGACAATGATAAAAAAAAAATTATTCACTCTGACAATTATATTTTGTAAATTTTATCCAACATATCCGACAAAAGGATGTTGATAATGAATTTATTCATTCTGAAATTTTGATTTTTTCAATTTTATCAGATGTGTCTGCCAAATTATGTTGATAAAAAAAAATTTATTAAATCTAACAATTCGAATTGGTCAATTTTTTACTGTGTATTCGAGAAATGGTGTTTGCTATATAATGTATTCACTCTGATAATAATATTTTGTCAATTTTACCTGATACATCTGCCAAAGGATGTTAATAAAAAAAACTTTATTCTCTCTGATACTTAGATTTTGTCAATTTTATCTGACATATCCGATAAAGGATGTTCTTAAAGCATTTATTTATTCTGAAATTTAGATTTTGTCAATTTTATTTGATGTATCTGACAAATGATGTTGATAAAAAAAAATTATTCAGTCTGACACTTATAATCTGTTAATTGTATCCCTTGTATCCAAAAAAATGATGTTATTATAGAATTTAGGCCCTCTGATACTTATATTTTGTCAATTTTATACTACATATCCGATAAAGTATATTGTTATAGCATTTATTCATTCTGAAATTTAGATTTTGGCAATTTTATCCGACATATCCGACAAAGGATGTTGATAATTAATTTATTCATTCTGAAATTCAGATTTTGTCAATTTTATCCTATGTATCCGAGAAAAGGATGTTGATAAAAAAAATTATTCACTCTGACATTTAGACTCTGTCAATTTTATCCTATGATGAGAAAAAGGATGTTGATAAAGAATTTAGTCACTCTGATACTTAGATTTTGTCAATTTTATCTGACATATCCGATAAAGGATGTTGTTAAAGCATTTATTTATTCTGAAATTTAGATTTTGTCAATTTTATTTGATGTATCTGACAAAAGATGTTGATAAAAAAAATTTATTCACTCTGGCACTTATATTTTATCAATTTTATTCGATGTATCTAGCAAAGGATTTTGATCCGACAAAGGATGTTGATAATGAATTTATTCATTCTGAAAGTTAGATTTTGTCAATTTTATCCGATGTATCTGCCAAAGGATGTTGATAAAAAAAAAACTTATTCACTCTAACACTTAGAATTTGTCAATTTTATCCTATGTATTTGAGAAAAGGATGTTGATATAGAATTTAGTCACTCTGATACTTAGATTATGTTAATTTTATCAGACATATCCGATAAAGGATGTTGCTAAACCATTTATTCATTCTGAAATTTATATTTTGTTAATTTTGTTTGATGTATGTGACAAATGATGTTGATAATGAATTTATTCATTCTGAAATTTAGATTTTGTCAATTTTATTTGATGTATCTGACAAAGGATGTTGATAATGAATTTATTCACTCTGACACTTAACGAAAAATGGTATTCCAACTCTTGCATTTCAACGAAAGAAATCCAAAATGAACTTTGAAAAATCAAGAGAATGTAACTGTGACAAGGTAAAGCACAACAAGACACTACTGAAATATTCCAACTCTTGCATTTCAACAAAAGAAATCCAAAAATGAACTTTGAAAAATGAAGAGAATGTAACTGTGACAAGGTAAAGCACAAAAAACACTACTGAAATATTCCAACTCTTGTATTTCATGAAAGAAATTCAAAATGAACTTTGAAAAATCAAGAGAATGTAGCTGTGATATAGTAAACCACGACAAAACACTACTGATATATTCCAACTCTTGCATTTCAACGAAAGAAATCCAAAATGAACTTTTGAAACATCAAGAGAATGTAAATGTGACAAGGTAAAGCACAACAAGACACTACTGAAATATTCCAACTATTAATTTCACGAAAGAAATCCAAAATGAACTTTGAAAAATCAAGAAAATGTAACTGTGACATAGGTAAACCACAATGAAACACTACTGAAATATTCCAACTCTTGCATTTGCACGAAAGAAATCCAAAATGAACTTTGAAAAATCAAGAGAATGTAACAGTGACAAGGTAAAGCACAACAAAACACTACTGAAATGTTCCAACTCTTGCATTTCAATGAAAGAAATTCAAAATGAACTTTATAAAATCAAGAGAATGTAACTGTGACATAGTAAACCACGACAAAACACCACTGAAATATTCCAACTCTTCCATTTCACGAAAGAAATCCAAAATGAACTTTGAAAAATCAACAGAATGTAACTGTGACAAGGTAAAGCACAACAAAACACTACTGAAATATTCCATAGAAAAAAAATTTCGTTTTTAAATGGGCACCAAGTAAAGAAAAACCACACGGAATCAGGCAACAGAGTCTCTCAAACCCGTAAAAATGACTCAAACCCCCGTGCAACTGAACCCCCTTTAACTGAACCCTCGTGCAACTCAACCCCCCGTGCAACTCAACCACATTTACCTAAACCCCGTGTAACTGAACCCGCATGTAACTGAACCCCCGTGCAACTGAACCCTCGTGCAACTCAACTCCCGTGCAACTCAACCCCATTTAAATAAGCTCCCGTGCAACTGAACCCCCATGTAACTGAACTCCTGTATAACCGAAACCCTGTACAAATGAACCCCCGTGCTACTGAACCCTTGTGCTACTGAACCCTCGTGCAACTCGACCCCATTTAACTAAACCCCCGTGTAACTGTACCCTCTTTAACTGAACCCTCGTGCAACTCAACCCTCCTTGCAACTCAACTCCCGTGAAACTCAAACCCAGCCTGAGCATGCATAAATTACCTTTTGGTGAATTGAATTTCCCTTTAAGCACTCCCTAAAAGCTCCAATTTAATACACAAATCCCTTTTTGAGATATGCCATTTTGAAAATCTGCGTGCATATAGTGTATTTTGATTTAGTTCAAGTTCCACCTCAAATACCATATTCTGTCAAATTTTCAACTTGATATGCGTAGCCTACTGCCAGGAATCAGTGGGGGAATCCTCGCTCGTAATTGCTAATCACTTTCACCCTTTTATCCAGGCCTGAGCATGCACATATTTCTTTTTGGTGAATTGACATTCCCTTTAAGCACTCTCCGGAAGTTCCAACTTAATACACAAACCCTTTTTGAGATATTCCATACCACACGGAATCAGGCAAGCGAGTCTCTCAAACCCCGTAAAAATGACTCAAACCCCTGTGTAACTGAACCCCCTTTAACTGAACTCTCGTGCAACTCAACCCCCCCGTGCACCTCCACCACCTTTAACTAAACCCTGTGTAACTGAACCCGCATGTAACTAAACCCCCGTGCAACTGAAACCTTGTGCAACTCAACTCCCCTGCAACTCAACCCCCTTTAAATAAGCTCCCGTGCAACTGAACCCCCATGTAACTGAACTCCTGTATAACCGAAACCCCTACAACTGAACCCCCGTGCTACTGAATCCCTTGTGATACTGAACCCTCGTGCAACTCAACCCCATTTAACTAAAGCCCCGTGTAACTGTACCCCTTTGACCTGAACCCTCGTGCAACTCAACCCTCCGTGCAACTCAACTCCCATGCAACTCAACCCCAGCCTGAGCATGCACATATTTCCTTTTGATGAATTGACTTTCCCTTTAAGCACTCTCTGAAAGTTCCAACTTAATACACAAATCCCTTTTTGAGATATGCCATTTTGAAAATCTGCGTGCATATAGTGTATTTTGATTTAGTTCAAGTTCCACCTCAAATACCTCATTCTGTCAAATTTTCAACTTGATATGCGTAGCCTACTGCCAGGAACCAATGGGGGAATCCTCACTCGGAATTGCTAATCACTTTCACCCTTTTATCCAGGCCTGAGCATGCACATATTTCTTTTTGGTGAATTGACTTTCCCTTTAAGCACTCTCCGAAAGTTCCAACTTAATACACAAATCTCTTTTTGAGATATCCCATACCACGCGGAATCAGGCAACAGAGTCTATCAAACCCCGTAAAAATGACTCGAACCCCCGTGCACCTGACCCCCCTTTAACTGAACCCCCGTGCAACTCAACCCCCCCCCCCGTGCAACTCAACCACATTTAACTAAACCCCTTGTAACTGAACCCGCATGTAACTGAACCCCCGTGCAACTGAACCCTCGTGCAACTCAACTCCCGTGCAGCTCAACCCCATTTAACTAAGCTCCCGTGCAACTGAACCCCCATGTAACTGAACTCCTGTATAACCGAAACCCCGTACAACTGAACCCCCGTGATATTGAACCCTTGTGCTACTGAGCCCTCGTGCAACTCTACCACATTTAACAAAACCCCTCGTAAATGTACCCCATTTCACTGTACCCCCGTGCAACTCCACCCTCCTTGCAACTCAACTCCCGTGAAACTCAAACCCAGCCTGAGTATGCATATATTTCCTTTTGGGGAATTGACTTTCCCTTTAAGCACTCTCTGAAAGCTCCAACTTAATGCACAAATCCCTTTTTGAGATATGCCATTTTGAAAATCTGCGTGCATATAGTGTATTTTGATTTAGTTCAAGTTCCTCCTCAAATACCACATTCTGTCAATTTTTCAACTTGATATGCGTAGCGTACTGCCAGGAACCAGTGGGGGAATCCTTGCTCGTAATTGCTAATCACTTTCACCTTTTTATCCAGGCCTGAGCATGCACATATTTCTTTTTGGTGAATTGACTTACCCTTTAAGCACTCTCCGAAAGTTCAAACTTAATACACAAATCCCTTTTTAAGATATGCCATTTTGAAAATATGCGTGCACATAGTGTATTTTGATTTAGTTCAAGTTCCACCTCAAATACCTCATTCTGTCAAATTTTCAACTTGATATGCGTAGCCTACTGGCAGGAACCAGTGGGGGAATCCCCGCTCGTAATTGCTAATCACTTTAACCCTTTAATTCAGGCCTGAGCATGCACATATTTCCTTTGTGTGAATTGACTTTCCCTTTAAGCACTCTCTGAAAGTTCCAACTTAATACACAAATCCCTTTTTGAGATGTGCCATTTTGAAAATCTGCGTGCACATAGTGTATTTTGATTTATTTCAAGTTCCACCTCAAATACCTCATTCTGTCAAATTTTCAACTTGATATGCGTAGCCTACTGCCAGGAACCTGTGGGGGGATCCTCGCTCGTAATTGCTAATCATTTTAACCCTTTTTCTCCATCGTCATGTACATGCTCCAAAAATATTTTATTCAGAGATTTCATGTTAAAAAATTATCCAATCACTAATTACCCCTTTTTTGCAAATGCTAAACCCTTTTCTTTTTTTCTCCACCTTAATAGGATCAAATTCGCAAATCCCACACTCCAATTCGCAAATCCCATTACCCCTTTTTAAATGTCAATCAAACAATTCTGATGATAGTGTCCAATTTTTTAATAACAAACTGTATGCTCCCAAAACATGTTTGACTACTTTATATCATACCAGTTTTTTAAGAAAAAAATTATGCACGTGAACTCACGATGTACATTCTTATGAAATTCTTATTAATAACAGAAAAAACCTGTCTGCTTAAGTTATATAATTATGACCATACTCTCAAAACATGTTTGACCACATTATACCTTGCCAAATAACCTATCTGGTAATCTGCCTTGGAAAGGTGCCATGGAACGTAATCTCCCCAAATAGCACCGGAAGGAACATAGTCTGCTAGAAATATAACCTAGATCTCTACTGATGTGTTTGGGGAAAAGATGGGCGTGAGAGGGGGGTTAGTTGCCCTCAAATCACTTTCGACTATTGAAAAGAGTACTATCCATTTGAATTTCAAATCAAATGAGTCCTTTTTCAAGTTTCTACGACAAAGATTTCAATAAAAACCTTATAGGTCCCCAAGGCATAACTTATAATCCTTGCCCTGAGGGTTGTGGGGGAGTGTTCTCCTCAAAAATATATTTTCTATCTGAAAATCAACTACGCTGAACAAAATGGCTATCGAAAAATTTTTATTGGATGTGTTTGGAGGAATGATGGGGGTGGGGGGGGGGCTAGTTGCCTTCCAATCACTTTTGACTCTTAAAAAGGGCACTAGCCCTTTGAATTTCCAGTCGAATGAGCCTTTTTTTAAGTCTCCACTACAACACCTTCTATAAAAACCTTATTTCCCCCCAAGGTATATCTTATACGCCTTGCCCTGAGGGGTTTTGGGGAGTGTCCTCCTCAAAAATATATTTTATATCTGGAAATCAACTCCGGATAACCGAATAGCTAGTCACACATTTTTTTGAGTGGATGTGTGTGGGGGACTGATGGGCGTGGGGGGGGCTAGTTGCCCTCCAGTCACTTTCGGCTATTAAAAAGGGCACTAGAACTCTCAATTTCCAATCGAATGAGCCCCCTTTTGAAGTTTCTACGACGACTCCTTCCATATGAAGTGCCCAGCTCTAGAGGAAAAAAAAATAATAAATAGTACATTGTGTCAACATTGATCTTATATGCCCTTGGGGCATAACTTAAAACCCTTGCCCCGAGGGTTGTGGGGGAGTGTCCTCCTCAAAAATATATTATCTGTGTGGAAATCAACTACGCTGAACAAATTGGCCATCTCAAAATTTTAATTGGATGTGTTTGGGGGAATGATGGGCGTGGGGGGGGGGGGCTAGTTACCCTCCATTCACTTTCCAATATTAAAAAGGGCACTAGCCACTCTAATTTCCAATCGAATGAGCCCTTTTCGAAGTTTCTACGACAACTCCTACGATACGAAGTGCCCAGCTGAAGAAAAAAAACAAACACACATTGTGCCCACATCGTTCTTTACTTAGGCAGCGCTAGCGCGCTGCCTATGATACACAACGAAACTCAACAGCAACTTATGTACTATAGACAGGCTGAAGGACGAGAAAGACCGTCCTTTTTACCCCCTGACAAGAATTATATGCAGCTTTCAAGCATATAACGTTATATTTATCAGTCTGGATTTAGGTCTAGACCTTCTTTGAAAACCAAAGAGGTCAGACCTTTAACCGTTTCTTACAAGAAAGTTGAAATTAACGGGAAAGAAAAAAGAAACAGACGAACACAGAGCATCACTCACGCCACACAATAAGAAATTGCACGTCATAAGGAAATTAAGACACAGTTTATTTATTTTTTACTAGTCGAGTTACATTTGAACTTTTCTATTTAGTAAATACAGCATAAAAGACATCAACTTTTAACAAGGGTAGACGGAGAGGTTGAGCTCGATGTGTCTATTTATCACAAATGTATCACAAAAAAAGAAGCAAACTAAGAAAAATGTACACTTCTCAAAACACAGCAAAAAGAAAAATGAATACTAACTAATTCGATATAGGGATGTTTATTACCAAACAATTTATAATTAGTCGAATATCCCGCTCTTATCAAATAGTTCGTGGTAACGAACTGTAAGTAAGGAGCGACGCTACTCAATAGTAACTGAAACTCTAAAAAAAGAATTTTTATATAAATAAATATATCAAAACAATTGGCTTATTATGGTGATTTTAAAATATAAAAGATTCATTAAGCGAAGTTTTACCAATCAAAGGCTACGAGCTTGAGAAAACTTGTTTGATTTTGAAACGGAGGAGACCCCCTAAAAATCAAGGAATCTTCATGAAAATCATACCATTAGATTTGTGTATCAGAGAACCCTAGTGTTTTCAATCTCCCAGCTTTAAAAATGTAGAATTTCTATTTTTTTTTTTTGCGAAAAGAAAGATTACGAATGCATGGTTATTTATTTGTTGTTTTAGGGGGGTGGGGGGTATCGTGTCAAAACAATATTCCTAGAATATATGAAGAGGACACCTTCGAACAGAAACTAAGAGTTCTAGTGTCCTTTTTAAGTGACCAAAAGGATTGGAGTGCATCGAGCCCCCTCCTTAGACTTTTTTTTCACCAAAGTTTGATTGCAAATTTTATATAGCCATATATAGCCATTGGCTATATATAGCCATTGGTCAGCATGGTTGAAAGGTCCGACATCTATATGTTTGGAGACAACATGATTTCCCACAGCCTCTGAGGAAAGGGTATTAAGTTTTGAAATTTCCCATTGTTAAAGTAGGCTATAGTATTAGTTAATGGGAAATATGCATACATTTTTCGCTGGGGGGACCCAAACGAACAGAAATTACAATAAATAACCGAGTCAAACTCAAAACAAGCTGAAATTAACATAAGTTGGGCGCAAAACCCCTGTGCCTTCCCAAGTCCAGAACAAAATTTGCACTTTTCTGGAAAAATATAAATTTTTTTACTTTTATAACTTTCACAAGTAAAATAATATTAACATTCCGATTACTAAATATTAGTATATGTATATTAAACTGACAATGCACATTCATTTGTATTTTTTCAGTAAAGTGCAAATTTTGTTCTGGCCTTAGGAAGGAATAGGGGTTTTGCACCCAACTTATGTTAATTTCTGGTCGTTTTGAGTTTGACTCGGTTAATTATTATAATTTTTGTTGGTTTTGTGTTTCATTTATTTATAAATGCTGATTTGTGGTTGTTTCATGCTTGTTAGAGTATTTGATTTTATTTTTGCTAATTTTTTGGTTAATAGGTCTCTTTACTTTGCTTTGAAAAACTTATTTTATGGGAAAAATTTTTATAATTATTTTTGCTTTTTTAATGCTGGTATAGTTTCTTGATAGAGATAGAAAATAATTTTTTAAATTCTTTCGTCTTTTAATACTTTATAGTTTACTCTGTTATTTGAATGATGAAGAAACGTTTTCAGCCATTTTTAACAACACACTCCCTTTTAAAAATCTGGACACAAAAAATACTGTTTAACTTAGTTTAGTAAGTCCTCTAGTTGACCAGAAATGGAAAACTTTACACCATTCGCTAAAAAAACCGGTTTACTTTCTTTGATAGCTTGGATACACTTACGCTATTTTGATTTGGTTAAATCTTAAGAGCAGAAAAGGGTGGGTTGGCGTGGGTGGGTGGGCGTTGGAAGGTGGGAGTGGAAGGGGATTAGTTGCCCTCAAATCACTTTCGACTATTAAAAGGGCATCAGCCCTTTCTATTTTCAATCGAATGAGCCCTTTTCGAAGTTCCCACGACAACTCCTTCTGTACGAAGTGCCCTGGTCTAAACAGCAACGACAACAAAAAATAATACATTATACCCACTTCGATCTTTACTATAAAAATGTCAAGCCTTCCAATCCTTTCTACTATTAAAAAGGGCACTAGGCCTTTCGATTTACACTCGAATTTTGGAAACAACAACGCTTTCTATAAACACCTTATATACCCCCAGGGCATAAATTGCAACCCTTATCCTAAGGTCTGTTAGGGTGGTTGTCATCCTCTAAGACCGAATTTTCGGAACTTTCAACTACGTTAAACAACATGGCTCTCTCAAAATTTTGGTTGGATGTGTTTGGGGAAATGGTGGGCGTGAGAGGGGTGTTAGTCGCCTTCCAACTACTTTAGACTTTTAAAAAGAGCACAATCCACTCCAATTTCCAATTGAATGAACGCTTTTCGAAGTTTCTACGACAACTTTTCGATACGAATTGTCCTGCTCTAAAGGAAAAAATTAATAAATAATACATTGTGTCAACATTGTTCTTATATGCCCCCAGGGTATAACTTAAAACCCTTGGCCTGAAGGTTGTGGGGGAGTGTCCTCCTCTTTACTTAGTCCCCGTTTCTTGTCTTGTTCTCGAATGTCCCCGTTCTCTATCTAGGCAGAGCGATCGTGCTGCCTATGATTTGTACAACAACTTTCTATATAAACCTTGTATGCCCCCAGGGCATAACTTACAACCCTTGCACTGAGGGATCTGAGGGAGTTATCATCCTAAAAGACCTAATTTCAAGAACGTTCAAATATGTTGAACAAAAAATTTTGATTGGATGTGTTTTGGAAAAATGGTGGGCATGAGAGGGACGTTAGTCGCTATCCAATCACTTTCAACTATTAAAAAAGGCACTAGCCCTTTCAATTTCCAATTGAATGAGCCCTTTTGAAGTTTCTACGACAACGCTTTCAATAAAAACTTTATATTCCCCCAGGGCATAACTTACAACCCTTGCCCTGAGGGCTGTGGGGGGAGGGGTTGTCATCCTTAAAGACCTAATTTCCAAAATTTTCAACTACGTTGACTAAAATGGCTATCTAAAAATTTTGCTTGGATGTCTTTGAGGAAAAGGTGGGCGTGAGAGGGGGGTTAGTTGCCCTCAAACCGCTTTTGACTATTAAAAACGGTACTATCCCTTTGAATTTCAAATTGAATAAGCCCTTTTTCAAGTTTCTACGACGAAGATTTCAATCAAAACCCTTATATGCACCAAGGCATAACTTATAATCCTTGCCCTGAGGGTTGTGGGGGATGTGCCCTCCTCAAAAATATATTTTATATCTGGAAATCAACTACACTTAACAAAATGGCTATCTCATAATTTTTATTAGATGTGTTTGGGGGAATGATGGGCGTGGAGGGGGGCGGGCTATATGCCCTCCAATCACTTTCTACTATTAAAAAGGGCACTAGCCATTTGAATTTCCAATTGAATGAGCCTCTTTTGAAGTTTCTACGACAACGCTTTCTATGAAAAACCTTATATGCCGCCAGGGCATAACTTAAAACCCTTGCCCTGAGGGTTGTGGGGGAGTGTACACCGCAAAAACATCTTTTCTATCTGGAAATCAACTACGCTGAATAAAATGGCTATCTCAAAATTTTGATTGGATGTGGTTGGGGGAATGGTGGGCGTAGAGGGTGGGGGCTAGTTGCCCTCTAATCACTTTTGACTATTAAAAAGGGTAATAGCCCTTCGAATTTCCAATCGAATGGGTCTGTTTTGAAGTTTTTACGACAACACCTTCTATAAAAACCTTATATGCCCCCAGGGCATAACTTAAAACCCTTACCCTGAGGGTTGTGGGGGAGTGTCCTCCTCAAAAACATTTTCGCGCTGGACATACACTACGCTGAGCAAAATGGCTCTCTCAAAATGTTGACTTGATCTGTTTGGGGGAATGTTAGGCGTGAGGGGAGGGGTGCTAGTTACCCTCCAATCACTGCCGACTATTAAAAAGGGCACTAGAACTCTCAATTTCTAATCGAATGAGCCCCTTTTGAAGTATCTATAACGAACCCTTCCATATGAAGTACCCAGCTCTAAAGGAAAAAATAATAAATAGTGCATTGTGCCAACATCGTTCGTATATGCCCTCAGGGCATAACTTAAAACCCTTGCCCCGAGGGTTGTGAGGGGGTGTCCTCCTCAGAAACATATTTTCTATTTGGAAATCAACTACGCTGAACAAAATGACTATCTCAAAATTTTGGTTGGATGTGTTTGGGGAAATGATGGGCGTTGGCAGGGGGGGCCTAGTTGCCCTCCAATCACTTTCGACTATTAAAAAGGGCATTAACCCTTTGAATTTCCAATGGAATGAGCCTTTTTTGAAGTTTCTATGACAACGCCTTCTATAAAAACCTTATATGCCCCCAGGACATAACTTAAAACCCTTGTCCTGAGGGTTGTGGGGGAGTGCCCTCTTCAAAAACATGTTTTCTATCTGGAAATCAACTAAGTTGAACAAAATGGCTATCTCAAAATTTTGATTGGATGTGTGTGGGGGTATGATGGGTGTTGGGGGGCTAGTTGCCCTCCAATCACTTTCGACTATTAAAAAGGGCACTAGAACTCTCAATTTACAATCGAAGAAGCCTCTTTTGAAGTTTCTACGACGACCCCTTCTATATGAAGTGCCCTGCTCTAAAGGAAAAAAATAACACGTAGTACATTGTGCCAACATCATTCTCATATGCCCTCAGGGCATAACTTAAAGCCCGTGCCCCGAGGGTTGTGAGGGAGTACCCTCCTCAAAAAAATATTTTCTATCTGGAAATCAACTACGCTGAACAAAATGGCTATCTCAAATTTTTGATTGAATGTGTCGGGGGGAATGATGGGCGTGGGGGGGCCTAGGTGCCCTCCAAATACTTTCGACTATTAAAATGGGCACTAGCCACTCCAATTTCCAATCGAATGAGCCCTTTTAGAAGTTTCTAAGACAACTCCTTCGATAATAAGTGCCCGGCTGAATAAAAAAAAAAAAAAAAAAAAAAAAAAACATTGTGCCCACATCGTTCTTTACTTAGGCAGTGCTAGCGCGCTGCCCATGATTTTTGCTTGTCATGAGTTCCTATTCGTGCTCCTAAGAAGGGGAGCTTAGAAGATTATTTTTTGGACATAAAATGAGACAGTACTCCAAGAAAGCAGGATGACAAGTTTTTATGCTTGTAAAATTGATAGAGAATCCAGGAGTGTTAGTATTTCTTGAGCAAAATTGTGGATAAATTGGAAACAAAACTTATCCAACAAAACGGAGATAAGAAAGACTTCTAAGCTTCTAAGCTCTCCTGTAGACTAGGTTGGGTAGATAAAGGGTGCTGTTCTGCCACTAGAGAGGGTTGTGGGTCTCTGGGATGCACCACAGGCTCCTTCTCCGTCCCTAGCTCAGGAAGAAATCCAGCTGCGTGACCTCACCGTGGCAGAAGGGTGGCAACGGCCCTGCCAACCTAACCTTGGCGGACGCTGGCTAATACGCAGAAGGGGTGTCATAGGATTGGGGACCCGTCGGTCAAATATATTCCCGTAAAACGATGGAAATGGCAGAAAGAATTAAAAACCAACATTGGCTATGGCATTCCCGACAAGCGATTCGTCGGAGGCTACGGCGACCCTGATGAAAAGTGAACTAGCCAACCACCTATTGATTCCTCAGTGCGGGGTTCTGGAACGTACGTTCATTGAACTGCCCTGCGACCCGGACCTTCATTGCAGGTGAATGCAAAAGATATTTCTTAGGCATTTTGTGAGTATACGAAACCCGGCAAAATGGAAATTTGGAAGACGAGCGCTTCTCCGCCCCTGGTGCAAAATCCGAATTCTACTTTTTCAAAATCCGAATTCTACAAATCCGAATTCTTCTTTTTCAATCCTGACCTCGTGATGGCTCTGGTAATGGAGGGGTTAGTCTCCTCCTCAGTACTAAGGCAGCAAAATCCTTGTTTAATGGCGGCCCATCTCACCTCGCTTGGCTAAGGCTCGTCTTAAGGTCACCTGTTCAACATCACTGTCATCTCAGTCTACTCACCAACGAGAGCCAGGACGAAAGTACAGTTGACGAGTTCTACGATTCTCTGACCCAGTCATTGAGAGCAGTCCCAAACCGTGATTTACACATTCTAGGAGGTGATCTTAACGCCCATATTGGAAGCCGCGAGACAGACCGCGAAAGAGCTGTTGGAAGATTTGGATGAGGCGACAGGTGCGAGCGTGGAAGAAGGTTCATAGAATTTGCCCAGCAGCATAATCTAGTATTGGCAAATACGTTGTTCCAATAGGATCACCTGGTGCTCTCGAGATGGAAGAGCCCAATCCCAGGTGGATTACTTGCTAATATTCTCCCGATGGCGAAGCTCTGTACAGAACTGTAGAGCCTACCATGGAGCCGACACAGGAATGAAGAATGGTTACGATCATATGCTGCTAAAAGCTTCCCTGACCATAAGGCTCGCCTCCAGGAAATGAACGCAACCACCTCCGAGATACTATGTAGCACGTCTTAATAATAGAGCAGTCGCAGAAGAGTTCCTCTTGGAATTATCTAACCGTTTTGACATCTGTGTCCGCGGACGACAATAACGAACCAACCATCATAAACATAGAAGACGAGTGAAGGAATATCAGAGACACCCTAACAGACGCCTCTAAAAAAGTTCTTGGCTGGCTGAATCGGAAGCGGAAGAAGTGGATCTCAGAAGACACCATCAGCTATTAAACCAGAAACAACAAACCGGAAATATCAAGTCCATAGTGTTCATAACACTGAGAAAATAATGCCATAAATCCGCTCGCCGTAAAAGACAACACTACTGGGACGACGTGGCAGCATATATGCAGAATGCTGCTAGTCATTCAGATACCAGAAAGCTTTACCAACTTCTAAAAGAAGCAACTGGGAAAAGTAAAAAGATCTCAACTGGAGTGAGAGGTGAAGATGGAATTCTTCTGTCAAGAAAAGATGACATAATCGCAAGATGGTAATACCACATCCAGAAGCTGCTGAACCCAAGTCACAACATCCCTCCGACTCAAACGCCCCTCAATAATAGGGCCACTGCACTCCAGCCAAGAAACCCTAACCTTAACTCACAACCACCGAGTCAACAAGCCCCACAAAGCAACGTCAATGTTCACCCTCCCTCAATACAAGAGTTCAAAGAGGCAATCAAGAAGCTCAGGAATCACAAGGCGCCAGGCACAGATTCTATCCCGGGAGAAGTCTACAAAGCTGCTCCTATTCTCGCTGAGAAACTACAGAAGCTCTTTGTCTCGATCTGGTCTCAAGAACGGTTTCCCCCAGGAATGGCAAGACTCAGTTACAGTGCCTGTCTTCAAGAAAGGCGACCCCACTGACTGTAAAAATTACAGAGGGATCTCACTTATGAGCATTTTGGCAAAGATCTTTTGCCATGATTCTGCTTAACCGATTTCGCAAGGTCCACAGCGAAAGAACCTGCCCCAACCAATCTGGTTTCCGAGCTGGCATGGGTTGTATTGACCAACTCTTCACCTTGAGACAGATTTTTGGACATAGAGCCAAGCATCAACCATCACCGTCGCTGTCTTCATTGACTTCGTTGCGGCCTTCGATTCAGTCATCCGGGGAGGAACTTGGATGGCAATGGAAGAAGACTGTGTCCCACCTAAGATCATACGAGTCATTCAAGCTTACTATCAACACACACGAGCTTGCATCAAGGTGAACGGAGAACTTTCTCCGCTATTCGATATTGTTTTGTTTGTTAACAATTTTTGTTACCTACCACATTGACCCACTATCCTACTTCCAATTTCCAGAAAACAAAAACACCATAAAAGCGATTTGACGAACATTAAATTGAGGTTAGATAACAGCTTCTTGTTCTGAAGTTTACAAAGAATTCAAGAATTCAAATTCAAAAGTTTACCCTTCGATAAAATTAAATATTAAAATTGGTATAAGGGAGACTGGCCCACGTTTAGCCAAAGCAAATAATCTCAAAATGAAAACCTATGTGGCTTCTGATAGATTATAAAAGCTCTGACAGATGGCAGTGTATGTTTTTAAAATGTTTGGCCTTGATTAATACTTTTACCAAAAGTATCAGATTAGATCATGTTTTATGGTGGCTAAATCTGGAATTTGGTTCAATTTTTGTCTGAAGGCCTACACCTAATTACGAATAACAGAAAAGCCATAAACTCAGGTCGTAAGCTCTTATTATTAACCTGTCTTTTGGCAGCTTCCGAGACATGCCATCTTCACCGGTTGGCTATTAGTATTTTTTCATCCCGGGGATGGTGAACTCCCACGTTCGGCCACAATACCCAGGGTAGGTATGGCATGCCGTGTAAAAGCGTCCAAAGGTGGGTTATGCCTGTAAAAGCTATGTAAACAGTATATTTTAAGGTTAAAGGCAAGCTCAACACCCAAAACTTGATTAGTTCTGGCGTTGTTTAACCTGGTCAGACCAGTAGATGAACTGAAATTATATTTTCCTGTTAAATTTAATTCAAGATAAAATGCATAAAAGTAAAACAATGGAGAAAAAAAGACAGTCGGGTGGGATCCAGAAGAAACGAAAACAGCAGTTTTTTTCCTTTCTTAGTCGACAAAAAGTCAGTCAGATTCTCTGGAAGGGCCATGGGCGTCCCTAAAAGAACGCAGCAAGATTACATGAAAAAAGTTGAGAAGCTGAATTGTTTTAGAGAATATTTCCGTGGGGCGGGGCTTTTTCCCTGGAGGTGGGGCCATATTTCCTGGCATTATTTAAAAAAGGATAAGAAATTAAATAAAAAAACAAGTTTTCTTCAAGTGAAAGTGAGGAGTAACATCAAAACTTAAAAAGAACAGAAATTATTACATATATAAAGTGGGTTGCCCCCTCCTCAAAACCTCATACTTTACACGGAAGTTTTTTATTACTTTTAAAAAAGTTTCTTATTATTCTAATTAAACGGCCACTGTGTTTCAGGAGTCATTATTAAAGAATTGGGACAAAATTCAAACTTTAGAGTAAAGAGTGAGGTGTTGAGGAGGAGGAGCCCCCTTCATATACGTAATAATTTCTGCTCATTTTAAGATTTAAGGTTGCTCCTTACTTTCAGTTGAAAAAACTTGTTTTTTTTATTTAATAGTAAAACAGAACCTTTCTCTTTCTTTCAAATTCATACTCTTCAGATGTTGAGTATAGTCCATTGTCTAAGTCAAACTTTGATTTCGTGGGTAAATTGAATTTTTAGTAAAGACTTAAAATGATAATTTTGGCTTATTTCAGGTACTAGGGTATAGTAGTAAACACATCTCTTGTACAGAAATTTTTTTCCACCACGATAAAAAAGGAGGTTAAAACGGTGAAAAAAAACCCACCAAGATAACTATCTATGGAATATTTGTATAGGAGGGCTTGGGGTAATGAATCTTGCTTCTTCTACTCTACTTATTGTATACTCTCCTTCTCCCCCTCTTCCGCTTCTACTCTAAATTTTTAGTTTAGTAATGTTTCTTCTGTAATTTCCACGACTAAGCTTTTGAAACTTAAACCGGACAACTTTACTCGTAATTCCGAAATTAATATACTCGTTTTTACGATTTTATATACTAGTATTAAGCTTAAAATATTATGTTCTGTTGATCCCCGTTTAATTTTCAAAAACACTGAAACTCAACAACTTATGAATTTCAACTAGGAGTATTCAACCCTAAACTAGCACATTTACTTATTAATTCTTTCTTTGAAAGTCCTGTACTTACTTTTTTTTCATTGTTTTGATCAAATATGCTTATGATCAAAAATTTGCAACAAATAGACAACAAAATAAATTTTGATTTTTGAATATTTGATAATAATTATGCTATAAAACAAAAGACTAAGAAATACTTTATTTAGTTTTACAAGAACTCATTAAATTTACTGTCGTTTCCTATACCTTTGAAGAATAAAGCTCGCTTATATTTGGAATAAAAAATTTTGAAGGGTTTTACCACTTGTAAAGTTACTGTAGAAACGATACAACTGGCCAACCCGAAAGAACTTTTATCATCTATAAAGGGCTGGGCACACGTAGCCAGGGTTGGCAACTTTTCGGTCTATAAATATGTCCCCTGAGTATCCAAAATTATGTCATTTATAGCCAAAATATGTCTATATTTCGTCTTACATATGTCCAAAATATGTTCATCTTGAAATCTCAGAACCTAGAGCTTATTTTTCTTATCAATTGGGATATTGACCAAAAGACGCTTTGGAAACATCTTTCAAAGCGGCCAGTCAACATCAAATACATTGAAAACGAAAAAAAACATTTAATACAAGCAGAAAACTCATAAAAACAAGTAAACACAAAAAATAATTTGTGGGAGCTTAAGATTAGTCTTCTAGCGAGAATTCATCTTGAAAATTATGTTCAGCATGAGAGTCAGCCTTATTTCTTCCTTTGATAGCTATTTGCCAATCAGAGTATTTCTTGCGCATTTCAAAATGTATAATCCAGGATTCCAGCACCGCTCCAGAACGCCAAATTAGTTGCTTGACATATATTAAACAACTAGTCGTTTGCATTAGAAGACCATTCCGTAATTTGGGTGTTGATATTACTAAGTAGCGTAAACTGTCTTTCATCAGCTGCTGAAGAGTGTGGCAGGCCACGTAACGTTAGCGTAAAATCACAAAGATCCTTGTATTTTTCTTTATCCTTGGCATCCTTACATTTTCTTAGGGCAGACCAGAAAACTGATGGATTTACTTATTCAGAACGGAAATTAAAAATTCTAGTGTCCTTTTTCAGTGACCAAATGGGATGGAAGGCAACTAAGCCCACTCCCAAGCTCACTGTTTTTCCAAAGTCACCGGATCATAATTTTTAGATAGCCATTTTGTTCAGCATGTTCGAAAAATACGATAACTATGTCTTTGAGGATGACCCCCACAGTATCTGGGGGACGGTCTGCAAGTTATGAACTATGTCCAATGTTTACATTTAATATTGGTTATTGGGAAGTATACAGAAGTTTTCAGGGCAAATTTTTTCTGGTCGTTGGGGGGGGGGGTCGGGTTTTACGTGGGAGGAGCTTTCCGTGGAAGAAGGGACATTGCTATGAACGGGGCGTCAGATTTCCCAGTATTATTTAAAAAACAATAAGAAATTAAATAAAAAAAAACAATTTTTCAACTGAAAGTAAGGAGCAACACCAAAACTTAAAACAAACAGAAATTAATACGTACATGATTTGGTTCGCCCCCTAGTCATTTCCTCGCTCTTTACGCTAATTTTTTTTTTTTAGTTTCATCAGAGCTATTTATTCTAATTAACGGCATTTGTGATTAAGGGGCCATTCTTAGAAAACTGGAAGAAAATTTGAACTTTGGCGTAAAGAGCGAGGTATTGACTAGGGGTTACGTAAGTTAATTCGTAACTTACGTCAGATCAAAAGTGCACGAAAGCCATTTAGCCAAAAGAGTAAAACTAATATGCAAATTTCGTTTTAATTATTCATGTACGGCGAGCCAACATCAAAGCTGCATTAATTCAAAAACTTTCAGAAATTAAATAAAAAAAAACAAGTTTTTTTTTAACTGAAAGTAAGGAGCGATATTAAAACTTAAAACGAACAGAAATTATTCCGTATATGAAAAGGGCTGTCCCCTCCTCAAACATATCTATATGTATTATATATATATATATATATATATATATATATATATATATATATATATATATATATATATATATATATATATATATATATATATATATATATATATATATATATATATATATATATATATATATATATATATATATATATATATATATATATATATATATATATATATATATATATATATATATATATATATATATATATATATATATATATATATATTTAACTGAAGTTTTTTTAACTGAGAGTAAGGAGCGATATTAAAACTTAAAACGAACAGAAATTATTCCATATATGAAAAGGGCTGTCCCCTCCTCAAATATATCTATATGAATTATATATATATATATATATTATATATATATATATATATATATATATATATATATATATATATATATATATATATATATATATATATATATATATATATATATATATATATATATATATATATATATATATATATATATATATATATATTTAACTGAAGATTTTTTTTAACTGAGAAAAAAAAAATCTATATCTATATAGTATATATATATATATATATATATATATATATATATATATATATATATATATATATATATATATATATATATATATATATATATATATATATATATATATATATATATATATATATATATATATATATATATATATATATATATATATATATATATATATATATATATATATATATATATATATATATATATATATATATATATATATATATATATATATATATATATATATATATATATATATATATATATATATATATATATATATATATATATATATATATATATATATATATATATATAAAAGGATTTTTGAACTTGTAGGTTTCCGGAATTTTCAATCATACTATGAAAACGAAAGAAAATAGGAAAAGAGAAAAAAAAGAAGAAAAAAGGAAAAAAGATTGGGAAAAATCTTATTTATTATCCTCCTATAATAAAAATAAAAAAAATATTTTTGAGCATTTAGTAAAAATAGTTACGATCTAGTAATTTTTTTCTCTCCGATTTCGTTAATTCTTCCAGATCAGGGTGGCAACCCTATTTCCAAATCAGCACCGATTTTAAAAGAAATCGGCGTCGATTTGAGCTTGAAAAATTTTCTAGTTTTCGGCGCTGATTTTCATCATGATCATCACAAAAAAATGGGGATACAAATAAATAGTCAGCCAGAGGTATCTGTGGTGAAAGACCCCACTACTGAGTTGAGATCAATCAAGCAACTATTAATAAGCTCCAGTTGACTATTTGTTGAAAATCTTGCGCAATAAATTTTTCTTACCGCTATCGTTTGTCCACTGATGCTGAAATCGGTTCCCGAAACCAGCTACGTGTGCCTAGCCCTTAGTTTAAACCTTGCTAACAGTGTTGCCACTTGACCGGTACCAAAAAGCGGTGTTTTTGTGGTTGTGGTATCCTTTCTACCGAAACATGGTATATTTTGATAGTCGTAATGCAAATACGTTTTCACTACTTTAAAAAAAATGACTTTTTAAAAGAAATTATTTCCTCGCTACTTTTCTAGCAAATGGATATTATTCTTATTATTTTTTTTAAGTGGTGGATTTTTCTATGGACTTTGAACAAGAAAGGTAGAATAAAATGAAGAGACATCCCCCAGATATCCACCCCATATAAAAAAGGGAAAAATAGCCCCAAATGATAAATTCATATCTTTTTCCCACTTTCTGGCACTCTCACCCTTTCTTCATCACTAATAGCTCGTCCATACGACCCATTCTCTAGAAAATTGGAAGCAGGATAATCTACTCTTTTCTGTTTGAAACTAGATTAAAAGTTTATTTATCAATATTTGTTTCGTTTTTGGCGCGTACTCCAGAAATGCTGTGTATACTGTCATTTTTGTCCAATTTTTTGTTTCTGGAAACTTACAGATACTTGCCGTGAATACGAAAAAAAGAGACAAAATGCAACAGTATACACTGCCCTTACTCCACTATATTTTTTTTAAAGAAAGTAAACAATTTGATGCACACCAAAAGACGAGAATGTAGATTGAAAAGTTTTTATTGGCTCAGTAAATATGCCAAACGACATAATCGAACCAGATGCTCATTTTTTTCCCCCTTTTTAACTTTAGACGCTTTGCGCAACAGAAGCAGCTTTTACACAACTTACGTCCTTAAAATATATTCAAAAAAAATTAATATAAAGATTAATAAGATTTGTAGTGTTACCTTTCTACAATTTTCAACTTTTCAAGAGAGCATATTATTTAGCCTACTTGTCTTTAAAAAACCCTCAGCATGATTTGGTTTTTAATTTATCTGCATATTTTTATTCCTTCCCTCATCCCAAAGCAAAGAAGGTAGTGACACCTTTGTCTACATAAGTGCCCAAGACAAAATTGTTTCAAATTTTATTTCTTTGTTTATAAACTTTAACTTCTCTTACTGTATACTGTTCACTCTATTGGGCTGTAAAAGTGGAAAGGTAATTCCCAAAAGAAGCAAGATAGGATAGCCCAGGACTACTTATTTACTAAATTCTACTATAGTAGTCACTCTGTTTTGTAGTGTCTGTACACCTTTACCATACTAATGGTTGAAAATAACTTTCATTCAGACACCTGACCGATCTGTGAAATATTTGCACTTGGAGGCACACTAATTACTTGTTAGAATTTTCGTGAGTTGCGCAGTAGCCTATCCAGCCATATATAAATAGAAATAGAGAGGAAACGATTGTCCCTTTTCCCGTACGGTGAAATTACTTAGGATAAATTCAGTGATAACAGTCATTTCATGGTATAAATACGCTGATCAAAGTCATTTCACGGTATAATTGCGTTATGCGGTATAATCAGAAAAAAATGCGGCATTTCTCTCCAAATTGCGGTATTTTACCGCAAAATGCGGTATAAGTGGTAATACAGCTTATAAAAGAGTTGACGTAGCGAGATGTAGTAAAATTATTCTAAACTCAGCGAGCAGCGACTTCATGATCAAGGCAGCTCTCCCAGGCAGGGCTTCCACTTTTATGAAAATTACCCTATTTTAGGGAGAAATCAATTCTTTTAGGGACACTTATTTTTAATCTAAGGATAAAGGGAAATTTGGGGTAAAGTAAGGATTTTCAGGGAAATCTGGGGCAAATTAATGATTTTAAGAATTGCCAAAAGAAAAAATCGACCAAAATTTTGTTCACAACTTGCTTCAGTTACCAATGTTTAAAAATTGGATAGATAAGCGAGTATCAAACAAGTCAAAGTAAAATACTTATGTACCATACTTTAGGTTCTATTTGAAGTATGAATATTGAGGGAAATCAGAGTTGACCCGGCATGCTCTGACCAAGTACCATATAAAAGCAAGCAATGAAATTGAGACAAAGGTTGGCCGTGGCAGCATTGAAAAGCTTCTGACTGTATGCAGTAATTCCAAAAAAATTGAACAGCGTATCTGAATATTTTCGGCAGAACATAATCTGCCATTACGTCTAGCAGACAGCTTGATCCCTCTCCTTAGAAAATTATTTCCAAAAGACCAGGCCCTAACAGGGGTTACTCTGGGTAAACAGAAAACTACAAATATTTCACGACATAATTTTTCGTTGGTACTATACAACCAGTTAGTCGAGTTGCTCAAAACTGCTTTTTTTTCCATGATAAATGATGAGACCACTGATTGTACTAATGACAAACAACTAGCTATCATTGTAGTGTTTTTAGTGAGAAAGATCCAAACATTTTTGTCGAATTATTGGGCATGGTTAAGTGTAGTGATTAGTCGGCTGAGGGTCTGACTAACTGCATCAAACAAGTCATTGAAAAAAACTCGACTCCCTGGCAAAATATTGTTGGATTTTGTGCAGACACTACTACGTCATTTTGGAGCTAATAGATCTGCTTGCTAATGAAAGACATGGTGCCCCATATCTTGAATTTGAAATGATCATGCCATCTTATTCACTTATGTTCATCCTATGCATGCTTGTCATTTCCCAAGCAGGGTACCCGCCATCATTAGGATTTTACTAGATCTAGTAAAAAAAATCTAGTAAATTTAGAGGATCTAGTAAATTTCCAAAAATCTAGTAAAAAGTCATGATTTATGGTAAACAAAACTTTTATTATTTTCCATGAATTCAGGAAAAAAATTAGGGTCCATTCAATGCAAAATCTAATTTCGATTACGTTAGATTATACCTACTATTGCTCTCAATTTTGAGATTTCGCGTCAACCATAACGCTTAAAAATTTCTACTTTTCTCTCGCCTTCTTCTTGATACTCGCTTTGAAAGGCAAACTATTTAAAATTAGGACTGGTATACCGGCTTAATTTGTTTTGAGAAAATTTTCCCAGACTCTCATAACAGCTACTACGTTTGCTAGTTAGCTTTGTCCCTTTTAAAGACGCTGCTGGAAACGAAATTTTTCCATACTTGCCCAAGTTCTTTCTGAATCTCAGCAGCTTGCCCCATTCAAGTGCTGGAGCAAAGAGACAGTTCTCGATTTTGTCGGTCATCAAAACCAAAAACCGGAATAGGTTAAATGCCTCGAGTGCTTCGTCCCTGACTAAAACGAAACAACTTGTTCTCAAGTCGTCAAGTGGAGTACATGACTGGGTGATCCCCAGCGATTTGACTCGGGCTACCAAGAAATGGAAACAAGTAGAACCTTTTAATCAGAAATATACACTAGTGGATACATGGAATTCGGATGAGGCCAAAAAAGATTAAAGCCTTTTAAGTGCGATTTCTTTTAATTGTTACTAAATATTTTTCTTATTACTTTTCAATTTGTATGATTTGCCTGACCTGAAGACTATCGACACAATGGTATTTTTTTTTGACCTAATTATTGTATGTTATATAAATTTTCTTTTTCTTAGCAGCCCTAGCCCAATTTGAGGTGCACTTTTTAATTTATATAATTTTAAAACTAAACCAGTAGCCGATTACGTCATTTCCGTTTTGAAATGGCATAAGATTTTATTGGTTTTTGAGTCCTTTGAATACGAACGAGAGAGGATCAAGAAAAAATAAGTCGAAAAATTATAAATTAGTTTCTTTAAAATGTGCCAGAAATCCTTGTAAGCAGCTTATCCCTTACTTAAAGACAAGCCCAATTAGTGTTTTAAAACTGGCAAATTTCCTCTTAAAAATGCAAAATTGAAGGGTTTAGATTCCAAACCTAAAATGGAAACTGGGGGACAAATTTCAAAAGCCGTCAACTTCAAATACACCTCGGATTATATGCACTCCATCGCCTGAATTGCTTCGTGAATATGAGTTGTAGCTATTTTTCTTCGTTGATTGTTTCTTACTTTTTCAATATATCTGAATTTTATGACCTGAAGACCATTGATAAATTTAAAGCCGGGCTTCACCAGCAGGATTTCCAGAATCCAAGATTCCAAACTATTGTTTGACGTCTTGGATGGATCGCATCTGGAATATGAAGCATATCTAGTAGTGCATCTAAATAATCCAAAAAAAGGATTTTTGAACTTATTTTCGTTAAGTGTGCGAGTTTGCTTTTTGTTGTTTTTGTTCTTGATTTATTCCACTTCTTTTTATTCATAGTGGTTAATGAATAAATTATTATTATTATTATAGGTTTCCTAAATTTTCAATCATACTATGAAAACGAAAGAAAAGAGAGAAAAACAGAGAAAAGAGGAAAAGAGAATTAAAGAAAAAAGATTGTGAAAATTCTATTGATTATCCTCCTATAGTTAAAATCGATGCTTGATGGTGCGCGCGCGGCGGCAGTCGCACGCGCAAACATTTTTTTAGCAATTAGTAAAAACAGATACGATTTAGTAAATTTTTCTTCTCAAATTTGGTAAATTCTTCCAGGCCAGGTTGGCAGCACTTGGTATGCTAAATGTTATATTCAAAGGCTAAGAAACAGCATGATATAGATGGTCGTCAACAAATTTCGGTGGTGCATCGCTGACTAAGACACGTTTTGGTCATGCTTCTTTATAACTACAAATAGACAATGCTGGTTTAAGTTGTATTTAAAGAAAACGGATAACGAATCGGAAGAAAAGATCAGCCCAGTAAATATAATGTATTATTATTGAATTTTATGCAGTTATCAACTTTAATCGCTGATTGTAAGGATTACATGCTAGGCTAGAATAATAGTGTAAGCATAGATAAGATATCCCGATGGGAGGCTCAGTTGTCAAGACATCAGCGGTTAACCTCGTGTTAAATAGCTATATTCTCTGAAAACATTCTGTTCAAAGGGTTTCTGGCTATTTATTGAAGGTATTCTGGTAAAATTCTACTTTTTGCTATCTTGGAAAGGGGCTAGGTTAGGAAAATGGAACTTCCAGGGATGAGTGTACAGGCTAAAGTATGTCCAAGGAAGGTATTTTGAAATAGGATACTACCAGATGGCTAATTTGACAGTATATATATATACAAATCTTTAATATTAGGCAACTGGCTAGCCAGTATTTTAAGCCTAGGAGTCCAGCTGGACAAAAGGAAACATTAAGAAAACAATTCTTACTCCATTAGGCTATATGTAGAACAGTCCTAGTCAACACATTTTGCAGGGGGAGAGCCTTTATCTTTACTTCTTTGCTTGTTTTTTTTTTCAGTTTTTCTAAGAAATTTGTGAATTTCTTAGAGCCTATATATTCACAGAATATATACCCCTACCCCCCTAATATGTAAATATATACCTAGAATTGCATGTAAATCTAAATATAACATCCATTTGCATCACAAATGAACTTTACTCCCATAGGCCTATTAGCCATGTGGTGGATGCCCTTTTGAAATACCTATCTCCACTCCTCCCTTTAGAAGGTCCTCAAATTTGCCTACATGAATATACCACTTGATGCCTTTTTTTATGATCTTTCCAATTATAATAATCATTTCTGTCAAATGGATTTTACCACTCCACCCCTATATAGGCCTATACCAATTAAGGATATATATTTGGGTAAAATTCAACTTTAGCTACTTTTGGCTATCATGGAAAGGGGTTGGTTTAGGAAAATGAAACTTTCAAGGATGGGTCTACAGGCTAAAGTATATCCTGGGAAGGTATTTTGAAGTACCTACCTCCACTCCCCCACTCTATATAATGCAAATTATTGCACATTAGGCCCTACTAGTTGTTTTGGCTCACATTTCATCCTATATTACTATAATAATTATAAATCATTGCTTACCTTACTCAACTTCAGCTTTTCTACCTTGTTTATTAAAATATATTCCACAATCCTCTTTACAAACATATTAAAAACCTTCTAAAGTAGAATTTTGGAAAATTTTGAGTTTGGGATGAAGGGGGATTTCAAAAACATCTTCCTGTGACATAACCTGTCCTCTAAAGTCAATTCTGATGTTTTTAGCACTATCTATTAGTGTATTAGAAATTTTAAAAAGTTTTAAAGTAGAATTTTAGAAAATTTTGAGTTTGGGGTGAAGGGGAATTTCAAAAACATCATCCCATGACATAATTTGTCCACTAAAGTCCTCAAAAATATCTTCTAGGTTATAGCTACTGCTGCAATCATGATAAAAAGTATTTAAACTATAATTTTTGAAATTTTTCAATTTGGGGACAAGGGGATTCCAAAAACATCTTCCCATGACATAATTTGTCCTCTAAAATGATTTGGATCTTTTTACTGGTCTATCTCTTGTCAAATCCTTTCACTAATTAAGAACATTTAAATGGCTTATCAACACCACTGCTGTCTCCAAGAGCCACCTGCAAGCTACCCTTAAGGGGTTATGATAAGCAAAGTTTCATGACATCACAAACCCAGTTCCACTATACCATAACCAGAAATAACAAGTTTGCTTCTGGTGGTTGATTTATTTATTTGTTTGATTTAAATAAAAACCCTTATCAGTTATCTGTTAGTTATACAATAACCAACATCAGCTAAGGGAAGAAATTAAATGGCTATTAACGGAAATAGGATTTTGTAATATATTTTAGTAATTAAGGTTAAAACCTGAAGTTGTGTAAGGTAAGTATTGATTTATAATTATGATAGTAATTTCCCAGGGCCTTTACTTTAGCCTATAGACCCATCCCTGAAAGTTTCAATTTTGTAACCTAACCCCTTCCCAAGATAGCCAAAAGTAGCTAAAGTAGAGTTTAATTCATTTCTGACAAAAATGATTATTATATTTGGAAAGAGGATAAAAAGGCATCAAGTGGTATGTTTACTTTATTTGGAAGGGAATAATATGAATAACAAAAAAATTACCAAACAACCTATTTTGACAAGACAACTTTTTACCTTAATTTTTAGTTATCAGTTTCTTTTTCTCTGGCTTTAGTTGTGAAAATGTACTTCATTTAAGCAGAAGATCTATTTTGCAAGGATTCACTTTTATAACAGATTTGTTGAAACTTTTTGTTAAGTTTTTTCAGAGTTCATATTATTAACTTATGAATAAAGTAAACATACTGCTCAATGCCTTTTTTATGCTTTTTCCAAGTATAATAATCATTTTTGTTGGATACAAATTTAACCCCACCCTTATATATACCAATTCAGCGTATATATTTGCACATTAGGGAGGGTGGGGGTAAAGTTTAAACTTACCTCATTTACATCAGAAATAAAATTTACCACCCCCCCCCCCCTATCTAATGTGCAAATATATATCCTGAATTGGTATATATATAGGGACAGGGGTAAAATTTATTTCTGAATAAATGATTATTATATTTGGAAAGAGCATAAAAAGCCACTGTGTGGTATGTTTACTGTATTAATAACTCAATAATATGAACTGCAAAAAATTTACCAATTTTTAAAGGTCAGAACCCTCTAGAGAGAGAAAGAGTTAAGGTAGATACTTCAAAATACCTTTTGGCTATCTTTTTCTTTTTCTTTCATTGCATGGGCAGTTAAAGTCACAAATTGTAACTGCATGGTTCTACGAGTGAATCAATTTTGGTCAAAATTGATGGGGAGAGAAAAGGATGATAAAGTTGATTCATTTGAGGTGATGTTGCAAACAGTGAGGGGTTGCATTGGCTGGAAATAGCATGTTTACGGATAGAATCTATCCACAGCCCATAGGCAGCTTTGCTGTTCTTGGGGCTATGTTTTGTATTTATCTTCAGGTCTTATATTGGGTTTAGAGAATAACCTAAGTTCTCTCTCTCTCTCTCTCTCTCTCTCTCTCTCTCTGTCTCTCTCTTTCTCTCTCTCTCTCTCTCTGAGTGGAGTAGGCATATTAACACCCTCATCCCCCTACCACCAACAGTATATGAATTCTTACAGTTTGGATTTGCTAATATTCTTACACCTGAAGAAGAAGTATCACTCTCAATACTTGCTGCAAGCAAGCAGAATGTGTAATGGTCTGACCAGTTGACACACCAGAACCCTTGCTTACAACTACCCCATTGCAAACAACAAGACTATCCTAGACAGCTGGACAGACTCCAAAGAAGCCAGCATAGACTGGTTAGCTGGATTTCAGGCTGAAAACCCAGAGCTTTCACCTAGAAAGCCAGAGGCAACAAGTTTGGGGCATACCACAAGCTTTTACAACCACAATGTACAGAAGTTTTCCTCCAACTTGCAGTCAGTTTTGAAGAAGACTCCATTTACAGCAAGCAACATATTCAACTATGATGATAACTCAGTCACCACTTTTCATGTTCCTCCAAAAGTTTTTGCCAAGAAGGGTATGGAAATGATGGACAAAGTAAACTCAGCTGAGCATGGCATGCTTGTGACTATGGTTGGAACCATGTCAGCCAGCAGGCAGTTCCTCCCCCCTACCTTATATTCCCAAGAAATTTTAACCTCACATGCTAACTGGTGCTCCTGCTAACAGCTGCAGGAGCCTTGCCTTCTGGATGGGTAAACCAAGAACTGTTTTTGGAATATTTCAAACATTTCAAAATTTACTCACATGCTTCCCCTGAAAACCTGAAGCTTCTGATAATCAACAACCACAAGTCCCACATGTGTTTTGCAGTTGTGAAAGCCATGCCACGTGTACTGAGGGGCAAAGGCAGGAAGAAAGTCTCTACAAAGATTCTTACTGACACTCCTGTGAAAAAACAGATTGAAGAACAAGAATCCAAAAGAAAAGATAAGAAAGCATGGAGTGACAGGGCTAGAGGAAAAGTTGGGACTGTTGAAAGAGCTGGAAGAGCAAAAAAAAATCAAAGTTTTTGACCAATACATGAATCTTTTTACAATGTTCCAGAGCATACCACCTCGTGTCCCAAGATATACCCCCTGGTACTTAGTGGGACAAATGGGACACCCTTCCTTTTTGGGGGCTTTCATTTGAGCTATAAACCATTTTGTTAACCATACATTTTGGAGGTTTTCCAAAATCCGTCCCTGCATATACCACTCTCCCCTAAAGGTCATCAAAGGTCAGGACCCTCTAGAGGGAGGAGTAGAGTTAGGTACTTTAAAATACCTTCTTGGAACATACTTTAGCCTGTAGACCCATCCCTGAAAGTTTTGTTTTCCTACCCTAACCCTTATCCAACATAGCCAATAGTAGGGTACCAAACCAGTTTGCAGACCATCAGGACTATTCTGTACTTTAGTCAGCACTGAAACCACAAAACAACTGACTCAGATATGATTTATACATCACCTGAAATTTCTGTCATTTCTTGTTTCATAGGCTTTGAAAAGCATTGTTGCTAATATGTCAGTAGCGTATCCAGGGGGGGGGGCAGAGCAGCCTGGGCCCCCCTGAAATTTCTTATCTTATTTTAAGTGCCAATATAGTAAGTACTGAAATATTCATGCTTTTAAGTTATTTGCAACACCTGCTCTTTTTTTCATTTCTTGTTAAATGGCTATCCATTTCTCCAGCAAGCTTATATCATTATTTTATCATCAAACGTGCAATTGCCTCCTGTAATCAAACAAGATGTCAAGGAATTTTTCTCACTATTTAACCCCCGCAGCTATAAGCACTAGCTTCTCTGCAATGAATGAATTGCAATAAGGAATTGGACTAAGAGACAATAGTTCATTCAAAGTTTTGAACGCTGCTATAATTCCAGTGTAAGCTAAGCATTGAAATGGAAAGGTCACATGAGAGGAAAGAAAGAAAATTACCTTAAATCACATGTCCAGCAAGATAAGGTGGTGTTGAGCCTCCTGTAGAAATCTTGCTGTTGGTGTTTCAAGGTTATGATTTGACATCCCAGTTCAGCCTCCATTCAGCGTTGGCCCAGTCTTGATCAACTCCTTTCTTGAAGGCATCTGGAGTTTTAGATTGGACGGTGGCTTTGGATAGGCTGTTCCAGAGTGGGATGGAACGGACTGAGAAGAACTGTTGGTGCTCTTGCTTGATGCAATGGGGGGCCTGCAGCTTCTTGGTGTGTCCTCTTGTGGTAGTTGAGAAGGATGGGGAAAAGACATGACTTAATATGTCATTTTCTAGCAACTTACGAGTTGCTATTACATCTCCTCTTTTCCTATGGTATACTAAGGTAGGGAGTTTGAGTAAGGTGAGATGTTCCTTGTAAGATTTGTCTTGGAATGCAAAGATAAGCTTAGTTGCTCTTCTTTGGACACTCTCAAGTACTTTCACATCCATCTTATAGTACGGAGAGGCTAGGGTCTTGCCAAATTCCAGGTGAGGATGGACTGTGACTTGGTACAGTTTTGTAATCACTCCCAACTTCCTGGCGGTAAATGTTTGCTTTATGAGGCCAAGGGCTTGGTTTGCTTTGGCAACTTGAGCTTGTTTGTGGCAGTGAAACTTCAGGTCATTGTCAACAATAACCCCCAGGTCCTTCTCCTCACTGACTGCCTCAAGCTGGGCGTCTCCTATGTGATATGCAAACTCCTAAGTTTTGGATTATTCTGTCCAAGATGTAGAACTTTACATTTTAAGGCATTGAACTGTAGACACCAATCCGATGACCATCTACATAGTCTGTCCAGATCTTCTTGCATAGTTGACAGATTTAGGTTGTTCTGGGCCAGTCGTTGGAGCTTGCAGTCATCAGCATATAGCATCAAAGGATTCTTCAGGTTTGTTCTACAGTTATTGATATACATGCTGACAAGCCTAATTAGTTCTAGTTAGTTCTTGTAGTCAGATACTAATATGAAACTTGTGCTTTACTTGAAGAGTGGTTTCTTGGATTTTCTGTTTGTGGAAATCTCACTGGCTCTGCAGTAGCAGAACAAATCATCAGCCAATGCATTGCATATGCCTTAAAAATGGAGAAATTTGTGGGGGTTGGTTTTGATGGGGCCAGCAACATGTCAGGCTGGTATTATGGTGCACAGGCAGAAATTAGGAAAAAATATCCACATGTGATCTACACCCACTGTTCATTGCAAAGCTTAAATTTGGCTTTATGTAAAACTAGCAGGGTAGGACTTGTAAGGTCAACCTTTGCTACTATTCAGCAGATTATATAATTTTTATCATCCTCACCAAAAATAACAAATATGTTTGTAGAAGCGGTTGCTGTCATTTGTCCTGTGAGAAAGCTTGTGAAGTTGTGCAAAATAAGATGGATGGAGCATCATGATTGCATTTTAGTTTTTATGTCTTTGTATTGTGCAATTATTTCCATACTTGAGGAAATAGTTGGTAGCATACTGTGCAATACGGAAGTTATTTCAAAAGCAAATGCGTTGGTTTCAGCAGCAACCGAATTTAGTTTTATGTTCACAATGGCTATGCTAGAGTTTGTAAGTGCCATAATGCTCTCTGTCTCTAAGGCGCTGCAAGCCAAAGATTTAGACTTAGTTGAGTGCTGTTGGCATATTAAGCTGTGTTCTGATACTTTACTACATTCAAAACAAAACAATTTTTCAGAAAGCCTACGAGCTTGCACAAGAGTTAAATGTGGCTCTGGCTGTTCCAAGGTCTATCCACTGAAAGTCCATCAACAATAATGAGTCCATCAAGGTTTTTTATTGCGAGTCATTGTTCAAACCTTACTTTGCTTCACTTATTGAAGAACTTGATCAAAGATTTTTGCGCCATCAGGAGGCATCTTCCAAAATCGGAAGGCTTTTGCCAGCTAACATCAAGTCATTAAATATTAATGAATTTGTGAACGCTGTTGCTGTTTACGAGAGATTTCACGGGGGTAGACGTGCACTCGATTGTGAGTTAGTCCTTTGGAAACAGAAGTGACTCGGAATGTCTGAGAAACCATCAACTGTTACTTCAACTCTTGTATCATGTGATGCAAAATTTTCCCATGCATTCAAAGGCTTTTGATGATTTTTCAGACATTACCAGTGACTATTGCTTTTGCTGAGAGGAGCTTTAGCTGTCTTAAGCGATTCAAAACCTAAATGAAAAGTGTGGTTAAATCCTGCTTTCTATGGCTCTAATGAGCTATAATATGTTCTTCAGATGAAGGGTGACTAATTGTAAAAGATTGTCCTTTTGGCCAACTGTCTAGGGCTAAACAAAAAACAGGTCATCCTAGGTTGGGGTGGGAGGATGTCTTAAGCAAAGATTTGAGTGATCTGAGAACTTCCTGGGAGGGTAAATGGATTAGGATGGAGGAATGTGCATAGCCATGTTTGTCCCAGGCAGCTTGGTACTGTGGTGAGATGTTAGTAGTAGTAGTAGTAATATCCACAAAGTTTTGTATATACTATTGCTGATGGCTCTAGTCTACACTAAAGAGTGGCCAGGATGAAGCTGTCATGGTATGAAGCTGTCAGTGCTGACCATAGTTTCTCTTTCAAAGAATCAATTTTGAGCTGCCTAGTGGATCTAATTGAAGTTCTAAATGGAAGGCCTAAATATCCAAGTGAACTGGAAGATTAGATTATGGTGGGACCATCTTGGATTGTATCACTGGATGTAATCTCTGGTCCAAAGACAAGAAACTCTGTTTTGGAAGTAGCAACTGAAAGACTGATTTCTTTCAGTCCAGAGCAAACAACATCAACAGCATTCTGGAGTGCCCCAAGATTATCAGCCAAGAGAAGAATATCATCAGCACAAGACAAGTGACTTGCATTGATATATGGCTCAATTGAGTATGGTGGAATCTGTTGAGTGACTGCTCTAATAGAATTTTTAAATATTACCAGACTAAGAGCAGAACCTTTTTTTGGCCTATGTAATTACACAATCAAAATATCTGCAGTTAACTTTTATTCCATGAATTTTTGTTGAGTCTGTGTACTTGTTTCCTTTCTTTGTTTTTTTTTTCTCTTTTGTGATCTTTATATATCTTAAAATACCCTCAAATTGTCCTTGTAGGAACCAGGTATATATATGAGTTTTTGTCATGGGGGGGGGGGGAATAATATGATAACACTATTTGATAATTTGAATAAAATTACCCATAAATTAGGGAAAACAACTGGGATCAACTAGTGAAAACAACTAATGAGATTATATGTGAGTTTCTTGCTATGTAAACTTTGTAATAATTGAGGAAGCTGTTCTGTGAATTGTTGTGCATAAAGTTTTACCTCTGGAAATCATCAATAAATGTAGTATAGTTAGTTATGATGTAGATTGATGTACATTATTGTTGGTACTAGACCTGTAATAAAGTTTTATCCTATAAATCAATCTAGATTATCTATAAATTCTGACTAGCATTAGCATGTCCTAGATAATCCAGTTCTCATATGTTTTGGCAAGGCTTAGTTGAAAGATTAACAGCAAATCAATTATTTGTCTTCCCTTATTCAAGTTTTGCCTGTACATTTATGTTTTTCCTCTGTAGGAACTTGTGATGAGCCAAATTACAAATTGTTTTGTGGGACAAAAATTAATGCACAGTAGAGTTGTAAGGTACTAAGTTTTAATGTGAGAGTTTACAAATGCTTCTTCTCCAAATTTAGGAGGCAGAATTCGTAATTTTGAATTTGGCTCATAAATGATACATTTATCCAGTCTGGCAAAAAGCAAGAACTAATCTCTTTCTTCTTTTCCTTGCAGAGGATGGGTAAGATTATGAAATCTGGTAAAGTTGTCCTCCTCCTTGGAGGACGCTTTGCTGGCAGGAAAGCCATTGTTGTTAAAACATATGATGATGGCACATCTGAAAAACCTTATGGCCATGCTCTTGTTGTTGGCATTGAAAGATACCCAAGGAAAGTCACAAAAAGTATGGCCAAAACCAAAATTGCTAAGAGGTCCAAGATCAAGCCCTTTGTTAAGGTAGTGATATTTACTTATTCCTCTTTTGTAACTCAGTTCTATTTTCATATCTGAATTTCTAGTATTTTAATTAGAATTTGAATAAAAGTCCTGAAATTATCACTGTTATTAATTCACATAAATGCTGGTTCACAGTGGTCTTATCCATATGCAGGGGGGGGGGGGGTTAAAACCTAGTGCATTTTTGGATACAATTTTTCTGGAAGCGTGTTATAAGAAAACTAGGTTAAATAAGTAACTTATCTGGCACAGGACACCAGTTAAAAAAGGTGCAACATTCCTTCCATACAAAAAAAAAACTAAAATGGTGTGTATATGTGGTATTCTAGTAGAAGCTAAATTCCTGCTGCTGATAACAACTGATAAGATCATTGAACAGTCAATATACGTGGTTTTGGGCAATTTCTATTTCGTTGAGACTGTCTCTTGTTCTTAATTGGGATTAATTTTGCAAAAATAATGATTTTTAAGTCAAGTGTTGCTTTTGCTTGTACATGTTGCAAGCAGTGCCTTGAGTTTCAAAATAAGTGGTGATTTAAAAAGCAGAGCATGAAGAAAATATAGTCAAATTTATTCGCCTTGGGACTGTTCTAAAAATGTGATTTTCGTCAAGATTGAAGTTACCCTCTAGAAATAACTTGAACCCCTTCAAATAATTTATATGATGTGAAAGTTTGATTTAATAAATTATGAGATAGAGCTTGAAGTAATTTGATGTCAACGAAATCATACAAGCAAGTTCAGTTTGCTGGAGAACCTGTGTTCAGCTTCTCAATGTCCTCTTGTCAAATAATAATATTTTGTTTTTACATGACCATTCAATTCAAACTTATTGTCACAGAAACTGAGGGAATGATGAATGAAGTAGACCTTCTTTTGTCTACTGCTATTTGTAGGTAAAAAAGAAGATATCAGTAGCTCTTGAATTGGTCAAATTGACCAATGTTGCAAGTCAATTTTAAAGTATCAAATACCTCTGTGATATCTCACATTTTTAGCAACTTGTTGTTGCAGGGCAGTGCATGATGTTTCTAGACTTCAAATAAGAGCTGTCTGCCTAGTTGTAGAAGGCAATCTCACCAATAGCAGATTTTTTCTACAGTAAATTTCTGCTATTTCTTAATGACCTAAATGAATATACAGAATTTCGAATTTAGTGTTCAATAGAAAATGAACCTTCAAATCAGTTAAAAGCTACCTCAGAAATTGCCTTATTGAATGAGCATCATTGTTTTTCATAAGTGTAGAATCTGGGAGTTTTTTGTCATTTTGGAAAACAGGTAAGCCCAATTAAAGGGGTCATACCAATTCTCTGTGGTCATTGCTGTAGATAAAAATTTATTAGATATTCCTTCCCAATTTCCACAGTCTTGTTAGAGGAAAATACAGAGGTGCCAGTAGCTACAAGTGTAGAGTATTTACAACAGTAGCTACAACATGTTGTCTGTATATTATGTAAAGGTTCCAAGCTCTAAAATTCAAAATAATCTTCTATTTACTTTTGCTTATAATCAAGTATTTTTGAATTCCAATAGGTAATGAACTACAATCACCTATTTCCAACAAGATACAGTGTTGAAGTTCAATTTGACAAGAACCTTTTGAATAAAGATGCCATCAAGGACCCTATTAAGAAGAAGAAGGTGAAATTTTCCTGTAGACAGAAACTTGAAGAGAAGTAAGGTTTTTGACTTATTTCCAGTTGAAAGTTTTCACAATATTTTACTTCCTTTACATGGTAACAGAACGAAATTCAACCTAGGTTGTATGACCAAATAGGCTGGCTAATATAAGCTACAGCACAGGGGTACCCTATGCTTGGGTTGCATGCTCATAGTTCCTTTTAATAATATTTATTTTGCTGATAAACACGTTAAATGTTTCAAAGTTTTGAACTGCCAAAAAAAAAAACACTCATAAAACTTCCAGAAAAGAAATGCAGGAATTTGAAAATCCAACAAAAAACGTTCCTGGAATCTCAGCCCATTATTTGAGATTATTGGAGAAAAGGTACCTTGGTTGTAAGTCTTGTGTTTTGCAAAAGAGACCATGTGCATGCTTGCTTGTATATTTTTGTTAAAATATAGGCAGTCTTTCGTATTCTTAAAGGGTTCCTGAACTCTCCTTGTTGTCAACCTAAAGTAACGAAAAACAGGGCTGCTAAATTTTGGGGGTTTCTCCAAGATCTTGGGATTTTACTTAATTTTCACTAACAATAAACATTACCTTCGAAAAGTACATTAGGCATTTATGTGTTTCCATGACTTTATATCTGGGTGTTTACAAGCATATCCTAGGATATTGTTAAATTCTCTGTGGCAGAAGGAAAAATGCTATACTTAAAAATGGCCTAGGTTGAAGGACGTGTTGCTGCCAATATTTTTAAGTTCATTAAGGCCTATTCACATTGAGATCTTACTAATACCAAAATTTTGCTTGCGCTGATTTGAGCCACTCGGATTTTTCGTAGAATTTTCTAATTGACTAACACCAATCAGAAAATTCAATAAGAAATTCTGATTGGTTCATATTAGCGTTAACAAAGTATCGGCATTAATTAAGTCCTATTATGGATGGGTCTCTATAAAAAACCCTACTTTTATCAATCGAGAAATATTTTCATTCGTTTGAATCTGGTATGATAATAAACGAAACCCATCAAAAATTGCACATAAACTTTATTTCTATTGCTACCATTATGGATGCTTGAAGTTAGTTGATGAGATTTCAGTTGCTAACGTTGCTAATTTATTGCAAAGTAAAAAAAAAAACTGGACCCTTGAAATTTTCTAGATGAGATGGAGGGAAGCTTAATGTCTTAAATTTCCTTTTGAATTGGGTTTTACAACACCCTTCTCTTTTTAAAGAGATTGCAAGACTCGTATTATAAAATTGTTCAAAAGACGCATGCAAAATCAATACTGATTTCTCGGACTGCAGACAAAACGCATACAGTACGGATGTCCAAGGCCTTTACTGCAAACGAGTTAATTCAAAAAGACTTGTTCCAGGAGATAGTTATAACTTTGAACTGAGAGATGAAATAAAATTATTTTATTTAAAATTTTCAGGAATTATTCGAGTTTCAATTCACAAATCAGATTTTTTGTTAAAACCCTAAAAAAAATTATTGCATTTTATAAAACTATATCTACATGCTTTTTATAAGGCTACAAATCCTATTTTGATCTTCGTATCCAAGAGAATGTTTATAACATTTACTATTACAGTGTTGAACAAAAATGTAGTTTTATGTAAAAATTGATTTTATTTTAAAAACTTTATTACAAAAGGCACTAGATATAGCAATTTCCTTTAGAATGAACCTTCAACAGCTCTCTATGATATTCCAGTGCCTTGCTAGCTGCAGAGGAGAAAAACGGAAAAAAGATGCCTTGAATGCAGAATATCGTAGTTCAAGCCAAGGAGCTGTAAGTTTGCTACGTAGGGTTTTGAACAAGGCAATTCTAATAGTATATTTTGTGTTTCGATCTGACTATTTTTAGGAGTTATGGGCTATTGTGTTTTTTTAGTATGGGACGTGATCGTCTCCTACTAGGTTGCTAGCTACCGCTGCAAGCCGGATGTTTAGAAAGCGGGCAGTTATTTGGCATTTCTCGAAGTTAACCCTAATGACGATGGTGCTCTATGTTGGAAGACAGTGTTGTCATATTTATCAATTTATTCAAATTGTCACTTCATGTTTATTAAACAATATTTGTTAAACTATCATAGGATTATAACTGACAATTAATAACAAGAAACTTTATGATTATTCCACAAGTAATTATAATTCTTTTGTAAATATCAAATGTTCTGAATAAGATTGCTTTTAATAGGGAAGACTCATGAAAACATTTTTAGAAGAAAATGAATACACTTGAGCACAAGCACCAAATTTTTATGATTAATGTTTATAGAGAGGTGTGCGCGAGGGACAATTTTTATTGAAAAGAAAAGATTTTTGCTCGAATTAGTGTCTGAAAAATTATTCTAAATTTAAAAGCCTAGTGGCCAGTATAGTATAAGCTGAATGACGGAATTTTCTCTTAGAAAAGGTGAAGTCCCCCCTTCCCCGCTTATAGCTAATTTCTCTTTTTTGTTTATGTTAGAAGGGATTGCCATATCAGAGTTCAGTACTTCTCCTTAATTACAATCCTCTCCTCAAGCCCATTTTTTAATCTTGAATGTGCAAATTGAAATTATGAAACTTTGTTGTAATTTTTTGCGACCACGTCTTTGCTGGTATCTGTAAGTATTTGTCAGTTACTATTTGTACCTAAGTGTAAACTATAATTTTTTTGACGCCATGGTAAATGCAGCCTCATTTAAAAAATTGATATGGATATTTATTTCACACACTCCTTAGATCCATCTTCGGGTTAGCACAGGTCATAGGGTTGGCCAACGTTAACCACTTGCTTTACCGGCTGGATATCGAAGATGAATGAGTCATAAGTGTGTGAAAGTAATATACCTCTTTCTGAGACCATGTGCTATCTCTTGTCTTAGTCTTTGACTTTGCCTCTTATGAGATGACTATTAGTCTTGGGAATGGACATGCCTAATATAAATTATTATTTCATTGTGAAATGAGACAAATGGGGGCATGCTCTCAAAGGGCTGCTCGGTTTATCATATTGTTGACTTAATTTTCCTAACCTTTTATCTTTATGATTGTTTGAAGTTTCTTGAGGCTTTTGCCAATTTAAAGGTAATTTTTTTTTTTGCAAAGAAAAAAAAGCTTTTTTGCTACTTTGACCCTGGAGTTTTTCAGAACTAGGTAGAAATAACCTTGATGCTTTAAATTTTGGCTCTGAATAAGTTTTTACAACTTCTCTTCTTTTCTTTTGAAAGGTATTGTAAGAAAAATTTTTTATATATCCTATATAACTATCTCTGTTGTTTATAAACTTCGTGTGATATCGTTTTATTTCAGAATCCAAATGTGGCTTCGGGGATTTGCGCTAAAACTAGTCAGTTATTGGTTGTTTGATACCTGGGTTGGCCCTTTTTGGATCTAAAATCGGAGCATCCCCGATTCTGTAGCTCCTACGACGTTATCATTATTTGCTATAAAAAAAAAAAAAAAAAAAAAAAAAAAAAAACGAAAACCAAACAAGGAAGAAAAATAGGGGGGCAAAGTAGGTTTGATCACTTTTGATTTTATATGATTACGTCTTTGTATTCAAGGTTATCCTACCTAGGGAGTTTTGTTTATCCCTAGGGCAAATCCTATTAGAATGATAAAGAATGTTAGGAATATCAGGGTTTTGTTCTTAGTTATAATAAGAGTAATAAAGGTGTGTTTTTTATAGTTTTTTGAGCCGCTATTTTTGATGGCCGAAAGTCCAATCGAATGAAGGAAGCAGGCAGTCATTCCCTGCAACAAGCGCTAAAGGTGACTTAAAAAAGGAAGAGTATTAACCTTTCTTATGTGCTTGCTTACAACAGGACCAGGTATTTACCTGCGTCGCCTGGCATGTGGGATTCAGTTGCTACGTGGCAATTTGTTTAACCGCGAATTCTCGTACTCGCGGCAGCATAAGGACATAGGATTGCAAGGCCAGCGTTTATGTGACGTTGCATTATGTGATGATGAAAGGTTTCTACGGTCAAGATACTTGCGAATGATTTTGTGTAGATTAAACTAACAACGTTGATCTAGCAGACCCATGAGAATGGCTGGGTGACCCTTCTTCCCTTACATAAAAACAGCAGCCCAAATCTGCAATTCTTTCATTTTGACCACTCCTCCACAAATATTGCGTCCATATTCCTTAAGGAGAACGAGTGTTGTCCAACTTCTCATAAAAGAATAGGTTTCGGCAAGTGCCTTGTTCCACCATTGACAGCAAATAGAGCTGTTTTAGCAATTACCATGATTTATTTCTTTGTGGGTGAGAAAGATGAAATAGCTGGTAATAATATTAGTGATACAGTGAAGACATGGTGTCAAAGCTGCAACTCATTAATTTTAACGTGTTAGTTGCTAGCGTATACAAGCTACCCAAAGGAGATCTAACTCATATCTGTTTTCTTTATGTTAATTCAATGATATCTGTGGTCTAGTTAATGTAAGGTCATTAGGTTTAAGTGGTGTCGAGGTGGATAGTAGCGTAGTATAGCAGGGAATTATGGGTGGTAGCAAGTTTTGTTTCCCAGCATGAGAATTTTTATTGGTTTGAAAATGTCGCAAGGAAGCGGCAGAAATAGGTCCTTTGTTTCCTAATTTCTTTGTTGTAGAATTCTAAGTCTTGTTTCTTTTTTTTCTAGGTACAAGACTGGAAAATCTAGATGGTTCTTTACCAGATTGCGATTCTAAAATTTTTATTTGAATCACAGGAATAAAAAAAGCACATCAAATTTGTCTTTGTCTTATTGGTATATTACTTGTGTTTAGGAGTTTTAAATATGAAGTGTGTATCCTGCCCATACCCCGACACTCGACATGCTGAGACTTCAACTCTTATTATGTTAATATTTCGCTCCCTTTCCTCCTTTCTTATACTAGCTGGTAATTACCAGATTTACCTTTATCACTTTGCAATTCTAAGCTTTTTATTTAAATCACAAGAATAAAGAAAACATGGACCAGATTTATTTATTTTCTATTGGTCTTTTGCATTTGTTTACGGGCTCTGTAGGTGAAATTGTGGGAGCTTGTCATCAGTTTGAAGTAAAACACACTAGGCATATTTTCCAAAAGTTTTCACTTTTGCTAAAGGAATAGATCTCCTTTTTGGGCCTCTCACTTCAAATTACAATATATATTAGGCTAATCTGACCATGTCCTTAAAAAAGCAGTCTTACTTCTGATTTCTATTACAATGCACCGATCGTATGATGGGGAAAATTTGTGTTTGCTTTTAGCAGTGACCATTGATAATGTTCTTAGTGTATTTTTTATAATAGACGTTGTCAATTTGGCCTTGACAAATATTTGGAATCTGGAGGCACATTTTTTTTTGGGAGTATCTTATGAATGATACTCCCAGGCTTTCATGCTTTTCAGGCTTTGAACTGGAAGGTCACAAACAAGTTTTAACTTTGAGCTTAATGAGGTTGCACAAAAAGTTCAGCAAGTGATTGTGAAACAATTCAAATAGGATTTTGTTTCGAGGATATTAATTGGTGAAAAAACATATGCAATAAACAGAGATTCACATGATTTATTGTTCAATTCTTTTTGTTCAGCTTGAAACATTACTAAGGACAGTTTGGTTGACTTTTGCTATCCAGTTGCTATCAGGTGAACATCTAAAGCAGATTAAATTTATAACGGAAACTAAGGATTATAAGTTGACGGAATTTAAATTATATTGTGAAAGTTATTGGAATTTATTCGAACTTGGAATTTCCCATGTGCAGAATTCCAGCTGTTAACATATTGCTTGCGACTATGCGTTTGATTGATTAAGCCCTTGATTGGGGTGCCTAGTGTTAATGACAAGTGGATTTACGATTTTCTAAGTGGCACTTCGGATTGTTTTTTTTTTCTATTTGAAATTTGGATTATTTGGAGCAGTTTTTTACGAAGAGGGGTGAAAGCCGTGCCCAAATTAACGCTGGCTTAGCAAATTGCACGTAATGGACCCATGTGAATAAAAAAAAAATGGTCCTTAATGAGGTAAGCAGATAATTAAATTTAATTTTGTTGTCTGAAATTAATCATGGGACGTAAAAGAAAGCAACCTCGTAATATTGGTGATGATACAGAAAACACTTGAAGGAGAGAAAGGGAATGTGATCTTAACGTTACTGCTAGTAGCACTGATTCTACAAATGAATTCACGATTTCAGCAGTTAAGGAGAGTCTAAATACTGTTATCAGTTTGGTAATAGAAAATGAAAAAAAGATAGATTCTTTAGAAAATAGGATTAAGGGACTTGAAGATAAAGTGGCAGATTTGGAGATATCACATGTGGGATTTGCAAGGCAGCTGGCTGAAAATGATGAGCGAGTGAGGAAGCTTTAGCAAATCAAAGAATCTAAAGAATCAAGTAAAAATAATGTCTGATGATTGTATAGCTCAGAGTAAAGAGTCAAATAATTTGAGCATAAGATTGGCCAGGCTGGAGTTTGATAAACTGGAAAAGAATATTATTGTATGAAATGTCTCTTGTGAATCTGAAAAAAATGCGAAGGATATCTTCAAAAGTATTCTTACGGAAGGACTCGAAATGGCTCCAGTCCCACCGTTCAAGGTAACCCAAGTGAGTGAGCAACAGAAATTTATTCGTGTTGAAGTATCTGATAAAAAATCGAAAATTGATATTTTGAAAAATGCCAAGAAATTAAAAGGTAAAACAGTGTCGTCGTTCCGAGATATTACCTCAGTGATGATGTCCCAGCTGAAGTTCGCAAAGCAAGAAATGATTTGTTGATTAAAAGGGTGAAATTACGCAAATCAGGAATAGACGTTTGGATCTCGAAAACATTTCCGCCTGTGTTACTTTTCAATCGCCCCAACGGAACACGTGCTAAATACTCACCAGACGATTTGATTCCTGAACTTGATTATGCACCGAATAATCAATCATTTCGTAACCAACATAGCGGCAATTAGTGAAGCTTAAGAGGACAAAAATAATTGTTCGAATTCATGTTCCGAATTCATGTTCCCGTTGATTAAGAAGTAGCTGGTGATTAATTGGTGATAAAAATAAATTTTGGCGGGAAATTGAAGGAGTTCATGGTTGATGGTTCATATAGTTCATAGTTGATTGTTTGTAGCTTAGAAGAAATGTAAATATTGGAAGGCATCCAATATGCAGGGTATACCCTTTTGAGTCATTGTTTTTGTTGTTGTTTTTTTTTGTTTTTTTTTTTAATATTTATTTATTATTTTTCTGCTGTTGTTATTTTTTTTATCTCATTATTATTATTGGTGTTATTATTGTTATTGGGCAGCATGTAAATAATTTATATTTAGAGTTTATTGAATTGTGTCCCCCTGTGGATTCGTACTCAAATTTGTCTATTTGGCTTTGATGTTGGATGAAAGATTGGAGTCTCCTCCAGGACAAATTAACGCATTGGGGCTGGAAAACAAGAAGGTAAATTTTGAAAGTAGGTATAATGAAATTTTTGATGGAAGTGGTGGGCCTGGTGGTTATTATAGGTTGGACTTTGAAAATTCTAAATATTTATTCGTAAACCAAATGCAGATGGCATGTAGTAATGTTTCGGACAGAATTAATGTGTTCCATTTGAATTGGCAAGGATTGAATTCAAGTTAAGATTTTATAAATGAAATTTCCAGTTTATCTATTTTTCAGGTAATTGAACTGACTGAAACTTGGTTAAATGATTATAATTCGGAACTTTTACATATTTCAGGTTATAATCTTTACATGAAAAATCGTCAACTTCGCCGACACGGGGGACTGGCAGCGTATATACGTTCTGATATACGGGCAAGTGTCCGAGACGATATTGTAATGTATAAAGAAATGGTTTTTGAGTCTTTTATTTTGCAGTTAGAGCTGTCTGGACGTTGTGGTTATGTTCTGGTTGTATATAGGCCACCGTCAGGATCTCTTATTGAGTTTTATGAATTACTTGAAGAACAATTGGAAAAGATCCCACATCGAAGTCCTATTTTTATAATGGGAGATTTTAACATTGATCTATTGGATAATGGATCAATTACAGACAAATTTTTAAACTTGATAATTACATTTGGTTATTTCCCTGCCATTAATATTAGTACTCGTGTTACAAGTACATCATAAAAATTTTTGAATAACATACTTTGAAATTATATGTTGGGTAGTCCTAGTATTCTTATAAGTGATACTTCTGATCATTTTGGTGTATTTGCAAGTTACTCGGTATGCGTTCATAATAAAAATTCCACAAAGAAGAGCAGTCTCAAGCTGAGGATGCTGCTCGATAAAGATGCACTTCTGAAATGTAGAAATGAGCTAGCCAATAAGGATTGGAATACAGAGTTTTCAATCTCTGCGGATATTGACTCTAAGTTCAGAGTCTTTTACCAAATTATTAAGCAATCCCTGGAAGAATGCTCTAAGAATATTAACACCAGTAGAAGAGAAATTTCGAAGACGCCTTGGATTACTCCAAGCTTATTGAGATCGATATATAAGAAGAATAATTTTTATGAGAAAAGGGTACGACATCCTTGCGATATAAATGAGCGAATTTATAAGAGTTATCGTAATGCCCTAAACAGACTCCTGCGAAGAGCTAGACAAGATTATTATAAAATAGAATTTGAAAAAGCATCTGGATATCCGTTGAAAACATGGAATTTGATAAAAAGCACTTTAGGACAATAATCTTTAGGAATCACTCAGGAAATATTCTGTACAGATTGAAACAGACTTAAAAATCCCGAGGAAATTCGTGAACAATTTTCCAATAATGTTTCAACAGTTGGAAGGATAATGACTGAGCCGAGTATAATCCAACCAGGCGATCCCGCTTTTAAAAATCACCTTAAAAATAAGTTGGAAATCTCTTAATCTACTCCCAGTTCAAGAATCTGAAGTTCGAAGCATTGTTTATGGTATGAAAGGTACCGCTTCTGGCTCTGATATTGTTTCAATTAGAGTAATAAAAATACTTTGGGATGTGATTGCTCAATCTTTTGTTTCATTAATTAATCAGTGTCTAAAAGGGAGTTTTTCCGATTTGTTTTAAATCAGCGAAAGTGATACCAATATATAAAGGATGGAATACTGGTGATGTTGAAAATTATAGAAATAAGTCTATTTTACCCATTATGTCTAGGATACTAGAAAAATGCTTTTTGGTCAGAATTTATCAGTACCTGGAAGACCAGAAAATATTTACTCCTACACAATTTGGATTCCGTCAAGATCTCACTACTGAGCAAGCAAACATATATTTGACTAGCATTATTAATTTGGCGCTGGATAATGGGTATAAAGTGGCAACTGTATTTTTAGATATTGTAAAGGCTTTTGATACGGTCAGTTATGATATTCTGTTAATGAAATGTGTAACTTATGGGATTAGGGGTCCAGCTCTTTCGTTTTTACGTTCTTTTTTGTCTTGTAGAAAACAATATGTTCAAATTGGTAATATGGGTTCTGATGAAAATTGTTTTGAGTGTGGAGTTCCACAGGGTTCGGTACTTGAACCCTTATTATTTTTAATTTTTGTGAATGATCTTCCACAGTCTGTTAGTAAACTGGAAACAAGAATGAGTGAGATCGTCAAAAAGGATAGCACGGCTAAAGTGCCTATGCTTGCTGATGATACTTCTTTAGTGGTGATCACAAAGTCAGAGAGATTGCTCCCAGAGAGTGTACGAGAATCGCTAAATGTGGTTTCAAGATGGCTGAGAGTGAATCAGCTAAAGGTGAACCCCTCTAAGAGTAATTTTCTTATATTTTCGAGGACATCGAATTATTATCCATGGATACAGCATATAGCATATGAAGATGGTATGATTGCTCGTCAAAAGGCAGTAAAGTATCTTGGCATTATTATAGATGAGACTCTCAGTTTCCGATCCCATATTGAAACTTTATCCCGGATTCTATCGCGTAATTTGGGGATGATTCGTAAACTTAAATATATGTTTCCAATTAGTATACTTAGGCTTCTCTATTTTTTGTTAATCCTTCCCTATATTTTGTATTGTTCTTCTGTATACATGGGTACATTTTCTTCAATTGTTAGTCCTGTGCGAATTATCCAAAACAAGTCTATTAGAGTATTATCAGGAAAATCAGAAAGAGAATCGGTTCGAGAAGTCTATAGGGATTTTAGGATACTGCCAGCGGCGGGTCTTCATCTTTTCTAAATATTGGTATTTATGTATAGATACAATATGAAGCAGCTGCCGGAGTGCTTTAATGGTTGGTTTTACAGCCGATGGAATATACATAACCAAAATACTAGGGGTAAAAATGATTATTATACTCGTCCTATTGTGTCTGCCAGGTCCACGTTTCCTTTTATTATAATGGGTATAAATTTATGGAATAATTTGGATAATAATATGAAGAAACTAGAAAATGTTAGTGGTTTTAAAGAAAAATCGAAAGAACAATTATTAAGTAAGTATGAATTCTAGTTGTGTTTGTTTTGGAGGTGATTTGATTTCATTTAATTTAAATTAAGTTGTAATTGTTTGTTGGTTTGTGAGTGCGACCCCACAACATGAATATGGTATGTAATTGCTGTCCCTGTACTATTATTATTATTCTTTATTTATTTTTTTCTTTCTTTTCTCTCTTTTTATCTTTCTTTCTTATTATAGTGTATTTGAATGATGTTACATGTATGTATTATTTTTTTGTTACCTGTTTCACCCCACGTCAACCGTTTGGTTTTGGGTGAATCATATTGATTTTTTGTACTTAAACTTTTTGTTAATTAAATATATCACTATAAAAAAAAATGTATGGAGTTCAGAATTCATTAAATGATTTGACACTAAAATCTTTAACAATGTTAAAAAGTGGGTGTTTAGACCACTGTGAGCTCTGATAGGCTCATATATAGGATGCTCTTTTTCTACTTCTGAAACTGCAATTAGGTTAAGCTGTCATACTGGTGATCTAACATCCTGAGGCCAAATATTTCGAAACTGTGACCTTGGCCTAGACTGTTTTGATACTTAGTGGCCATTGTTACAATGATGACGACGACGTGAAAGAGGTAGTATGTACTTTCTGAAAATAAATTTACTGTTTTTAAATAACCTTTCGTTGTATACTTATGTTCAAACGTACCTTGCTTAAAAAAAAGACTGGTATAACAACATTTTGGGTTAGTTTCGGAACTGTAAGGAGTAAGGAGCGACCCGGCTCAATGGTAACCGAAAGTCTAAAAAACGGAATTTTGATACCAATAGATACATCAAAAGAATCAGATTTTAATATATACGTTTCGAAATATATCAAGTTTAGTCTTACCCATCGAAAGTTACGCGCCTGAGAAAATTTGGCTGATTTTAGAAAAAAAGGGGGAAAGATCCCCTAAAAGTTATAGAACCTTAATGAAAATCACATCATCATATTCAGCGTATAAGAGAACCCTACTGTCCCCAAAGTCGCCCGATCAAAATTTTGAGATAGTTATCATATTTTCGACCATGCTGAACAAAATGTCTATCTCAAAATTTTGATTGGGTTATCTACATTTTTGTAGATAGGTGCTTGAAACTTCTACAGTAGGGTTCTCTTATACGCTGAATATGATGATGTGATTTTCATTAAGGTTCTATAACTTTTAGGGGATTTTTCCCCTTTTTTTCTAAAATCAGCCAAATTTTCTCAGGCGCGTAACTTTCGATGGGTAAAACTAAACTTGATATATTTCGAAACGTATATATTTGAAATCAGCATTAAAATCTGATTCTTTTGATGTATCTATTGGTATCAAAATTCCGTCTTTTAGACTTTCGGTTACCATTGAGCCGGGTCGCTCTTTGTCTTTTAGGATGACATAATCCCCCGAAGTCTCCGGGGGTAGGGCTGAAAGTTATGAACTTTACCCAATGTTAACATATAGTATTGGTTTTGGGAAGTATACAGACGTTTTCAGGGTTTTTTTTTTGGTAGGTGGGGGGGGGGTTATATGGGAGGATCTTTTCATGGGGGAAGGGACATTGCTATGAAGGGGGCGCCGGATTTCCCAGCATTATTAAAGAAAAAGATCAGAAATTAAATAAAAAAACAAGTTTTTCAACTGAAAGTAAGGAGCAACATCAAAACAAAACAACCAGGAAATATTAAGTATTTGATTGGGTTCACCCTCTAGTAAGTAACTCGCTCTTTAAGCCAAAGATTTGTTAGTACTTTCATAAGAGCTATCTATTCTAATTAACGGCCTTTGTGATTAAGGGGTCATTTTTAAAGAATTGGAACAAAATTCGAACTTTAGCTTAAAAAGCAAGGTATTGACCAGGGGGCGAACCCCCTAATATACGTATTAAAAATCTATGAATATAGAAGTTAATTACGTAAGTTACGTGTATTTATTACTAATAAAAATGTTCGTGAATAAAACTAAACAAGCTTCGAGAAAGCCGTTTAACCAAATAAAAGTAAAATTAATATGCAATTTTTTTTAATTATTCATGTACGGTGAGCCAAAATCAAAACCTGCATTAATTCAAAAACGTTCAAAAATTAAATAAAAAAAAATAAGTTTTTTTAACTGAAAGTAAGGAACGACGTTAAAACTTAAAACGAACAGAAATTATTCCGTATATGAAAGGGGCTGTCCCCTCCTCAACGCCTCGCTCTTTACTCTAAGTTTGACTTTCTCACAACTCAATTTTTTTAAACATTAAAAAACTTTAGCGTAAAGAGCGAGGCGTTGAGGAGGGGACAGCCTATTTCATATACGGAATAATTTCTGTTCGTTTTAAGTTTTAAGTTTATACTCAAATACTCCTGATGTGGACAAGGAGGTAATTAGTTATCACCTAGGAGAATTTGCTACGGTTTTTCAGGCTGAAACGTTTGGAATAGAACGGGCAACTGGAACTTACAAAAACGAAGCACAGGATGAAATATATAATGTACATATATAATATATATACAATATATATATATATATATATATATATATATATATATATATATATATATATATATATATATATATATATATATGTGTGTGTGTGTGTGTGTGTATATATTATATTAACTGGCAATCAAGGATGCCTAATAGCTCTTCAAAATGTAAAGAGCCGGCAAAAGAGAACATTGGAATCCTATGAAGCCTTCTTGGTATCCAAAGGAAACCAAATTATCCTGGTGTGGGTCCCAGGGTACTTCGAAATAGAGGGTAATGAAATGATAGATGAAGCAGCCAAGGCTGGGACATCGTTGAGATACTATGGTCCAGATCCTTTCATTCCCATTTCTCAGGGCTATTGGTAGGCGGTAGTGACGAGTTGGGGTAATGAGAGCGGAACAAAATTGGCATAGGACGGTGGGATGTAAGGAAACAAAGGAATTCCTCCCAAAATTTAACCTTACCTTGACTAAACATTCTCTACCACTGAAAAGGTCTGAGATGAGAATGATTACAGAAGCCATAACAGGAATTGGAAATTTTGGGAGACATTTTTGCGACTAGAGAAAGATGAGTCCACATCATGCCGAAAGTGCGAGGTGTCTACTTTGGAAACAAGAAGGCATCTGATAGAACAGTGGTTCTCAAACTGTGGTACACGTACCCCTTGGGGGTGCGCAAACATTTTGAAGGGGTATGTGGCCGGCTAACAAAATAATAAAACAACCTTTTAACTGTAGGACTGGCAATTTTATTTATATTTTAGCTGTAGTTTACTTAGTACCGGTAACTGAGAAAGGGTACCTAAAATGTTTCGTGGGTAAAAAGAGATACAGTGTCTAAATAAGTTTGAGAACCACTGTGATAGAAGAATGTCCAGTTAGGATTAGATACCAGCTTGAGATATTTTATAATGTTATTATCAAGCTGGTGGACATAGTGAAGGAAGGAGAAGTCCGATAGTTGGCAAGATTAATGGTAAGGGTGGGAAGTCAAATCGATCTTTGCCCCCCCCCAAAGTGCAAATAGAGCATAGCTTTTTTGGGATGTGGAGGCAGTGGGCCTTGAATGCCTAAGCCTCAATCCAGGGATTGTTGGTCCACCTCCATCTTACTAAAAATGATAACTACAAACAATAATTATTATAGTTTCGAACCTTTGATCATTATAAATAGTTCTTTATCAGGAAGCTTCCAGTCACTTCTAGGAAAGCCAAGAGGATAATAGCAAGGCCGTACCCAGGATTTTTTTTGGAGGGGGTTTTATTCAGTTCTTTTTTTTTGGGGGGGGGGGGTACACAAAAACGCATACAAAATTTGTTTATATCCATTTTTGTTACGTTTTCATGAGTTAAAAAAAAATTTCGGGAGGGGTTCAAACTCCCCTAACCCACCCTCTGGATACGGCCTTGGATAATAGTGTCCATATTCCTAGGATGAACACAAAAGTTTTGAGCAAGACAGAATACGCATGTAATATCTTCCAACAACAAAAAAGTAACACAAGAAACCTAGCACCGGAATACTGAGCTGTGCATCACCGAATAAGGCATACATAATACATTGATATGTTTAAACATTGTACAAAATCACCATGGGACACAATAACATAACTTAAATTGCTTATCTAAACATAGTTGCACCTATAATTTGGACTAATTTATTTGGCTACATTTATGCAATTGTTAAGTAATTGCAATGTTGGTTTTTGAAGTCTTTGGAACCATTTGTACTTCTGTTGCGTCGACAAGCTGAAAAATAGTAAAGAGTGTGAAAATAGTATACTGACCTGGAAACAGAGGTGGAATCAAAAACGCCTACACTGAAAATCTTTAGTTCACAAAAAAAATCATCAGAACTATAACTTGCGATAGTCAAAACTGAGCACTATTTGGATAGCTACTGATGACACCCTAAATGTTCAATACAGGCATTCTGGGTTTCTATACAATGGTAAAACCAGAAATAGTAAAAGTTGTTTTCAAAGAAATAGTTACTAGAACACTTTCATGGGGTATTAGGGTAGGGCTCTTTAACATATGCTATGGTATTTGCTTATCAAGTACTATATAAATGCACTTACACCTTGATGATGTCCCTGTCATAAAACCTCTTGTGAATTCCGAATAGAAAAACATACAAAGGACCAAAAACCGGGTATGAACGGTGTTCACGTGGATTATTCACTTCCCGTGGAATATTCATTTCCATGAGAAATTAGAGCTATTCATTTTTATCATTAAGTAAATTTAGTTCTGTAGTGTTTTATTTGGTTTTACACGTACTTGGCTGCATTCTTACGCAAGTCAAAGTATATATCGTTACACTCACGCCTTAAGGTCGTCTTTGACATTTTCAAATATCTGAAAACAAATAGTTCGTGGTAACGAACTTTGATTAAGGAACAATGCGGGCCAATAGTAGCCAAAATTAAGAAAAGGGATTTGATAACGATTATTACATCAAAAGAATCAGCTTTTTTATGCTGATTCCAAACATATAAAATTCATTCGATTTCACGATACCCACCAATATCTACGATCCTGAGAAAATTTGCTGGATTCTGGAGAAAAGTGGGAAACATCCCCCAAAACTCAAGCAATCTTAATGAAAACTACATCATTAATCAGAAAACCCTGCTGTATAGGTTTCAAACTCCTAGGTACAAAAGTGTAGAATTTTGCTTTTTTCCTAGAAGGAAGATTATGGATGTGTGTTTATTTGTTTGTTTCTAGGGGTGATCATATTCAACTAATGGTCCTAGGGGATTGGGAGAGGGCTCATTCCAATGGAAATTAAAAGTTTTAGCACCTCAAAACTTTAGACAAATATAAATTATTCCGTATGTGAGGGGGCAGGGGCTGTCAAAGCACTACAAAACTTAAGCAGAATGAGTATGGGGTTTAGGAGAGGGAGCTCCCCATATATAGAATTATTAGTATTCGTTTTAAGTTTTAATGTTGTTCCTTACTTTCAGTTGAAGAAACTTGCTTTTTTTCATTTTGTTTAATGACTGCCAAGAACCATTTGCAGAGCTGTATTCTAAAGGAGGATCAGCAGACCTTGAGGCGTAACAGCAATTTTTATGTCCATAGAAATTTGCCTGGATAAATTTTTTCAGAAATATTTTTTTTTTCCGAGGGAATAGACGAGAAAATAGTATAAAAAAACAAACAACTAAATATTAAGTAAATTAATTAAAAATATAGGAATTATAGGAAAAATCGTGAAACTCCTGACATTAGAATCGTGTGTCAACACGCTTCGGTGCATATCTTTGTTTAAACAGGACCATACCATGGAAGGAGTTTTTCATGGTTTTGCACAGGACGAAAGACAGCAACTTCGGTCTTTTATCGTGTGGTAGTTTCTTACTTTGCATTAAATGCTTCCAAAGTTAAACTCTTCAACTTTAAGTGGTATACACAAGTCATATTATTACAATATTTTCAGCTCACTAATAATTTGACCAATAAATAATAGAGTGCTTGTAGTTTGAGTTAAACACTAGAATGTTCTCCCAGCTATTATTAACAAAAAAATTACCTTGATATTTAGGGTGCTACAGGCACCGTCACCCACAAAAATATATGATTTAAACCTTTGGGGGTTATACGATTTTTAGAAGAGGTAGGGGTTCTATTTCTTTTACATGATTGGATTGACCAGCAAAGTGTCCTGTCAATACAATCCCACTGGCTAAGGATATAATGAAAGAAAGGTGAAGATGGTTAGATTACATTAAATGGATAAAGGATAGCAGTTTACATGGAATGGGAAGATGTCATAAGGAAGGAATTAGGGGAAATGGAAGCTGCAAATAGGAGATCAAAGAGTGAACATCCGATTGAGCGTAGTGGAGGAGCAGCTGATATATTTGTGTTTCGGAAGGGTTACTGTTGCGATGAGTTGTTTGTAGTAGTGGTAGCAATAAAACTATTAGGCAGTTTCTACTGGTAAACAGATTGGTAATATAGAAGCCACTTTACGGATAAATCAAAATCTTACCGACAGTGAGTCATCTTTTGGTCTATAGCATTTTGGATACAATGGACTCAAATAGTTTGAACTGACATCTGGAATGCCTGATTTTGCTATTCGATAGATGCCACTGACGCATAGTCCAACTATCAATGTCGTAGCAAAGCCAATGGGAGCATACCACATATAAGAGATCTCATATAGAGGAAAGTAGTCTATTGGCCTGAAAACAGAAAATGCGTAAAATTCAATCATAGGCAGCAAGTAAAGAACGATATTGGCACAATGTATTATTTTTTTAATTTTTTTTTTCTTGGTCTTAAACCAGGGCACTTCGTATCGAAGGAGTAGTCGTAGAAACTTCAAAAAGGGCTCATTTGATTGGAAATTGGAGTGGCTTGTGCTCTTTTTAATAGTCGACAGTGATTGAAAGGCATCTAAGACCCCTTCCACGCCCACCCTTTCCCCAAACAAATCTAATCAAAAGTTTGAGATAGCCATTTTGTTCAACGTAGTTGATTTCCAGATAGAAAATATGTTTTTGAGGAGGACACTCCCCCTACAGCCCTCAGGGCAAAGGTTTTAATTTATACTCTGGGGGCATATAAGGTTTTTATAGAAAGAGTTGTCATAGAAACTTCAAAAAAGGCTCGTTCGATTAGAAATTCAAAGGACTAGTACCCTTTTTAATAGTCGAAAGTGATTGGAGGACAACTAACCCCCCTCTTACGCCCACCTTTTCTCCAAACACATCCAATCAAAATTTTGAGATAGCCATTTTGTACAACGTAGTTGAAAGTTCCGAAAATTAGGTCTTTGAGGAAGACACCCCCCCCCACAGCCCTCAGGCCAAAGGTTGTAAATTATGCCCTAGGGGCATATAAGTTTTTTTATAGAAAGCGCTGTCGTAGAAACTTCAAAAAGGGCTCATTTGATTGGAAGGCAACTACTACTCCTTCGACGCCCACCATTTATCCAAACAGATCCAATCAAAATTTTGAGATAGCCATTTTTTTCAAAGTAGTTGAAAGGTCCAGAAACTATATCTTTGAGGATGACACTCCCCCCACAGCCCTCAGGGTAAGGGTTGTAAATTAACACCCCTCTCACACCCACCAGTTTCCAAAACACACCCAATAAGATTTTGAGATAGCCGATTTGCTTAGAATAGCTAAAAAGTCCAGGAATTACGTTTTTGAAAATGATGAAGAACCCTCCATTCTCACGGCAAAAGTCGTAAGTTATACAGGGGAGGTACATAAGGTTTTTTATATAGAAAGCGTTGCCGTAAAAAATTCAAAAAGGAATCATTCGATAGGAAATTGAAACGGCTAGTGCCCTTTTTAATAGTCGAAAGTGATTGGATGACAAGTAATCCTCCTTTCACGCCCACTATTTCCCCAAACATATCCAATCAACATTTATTAGATAGCCATGTTGTTCAACGTGGATGGAAGGTCCGGAAATTATGTCTTTGAGGATGGCAACCTCAAAAAGGGGTCGTTCGATTGGAGATTGAAAGGGCTAGTGCCCTTTTAAATAGTCGGAAGTGATTGGAAGGCTACTATCCTCGCTCTCACGCCTACCATTTCCCCAAACATATCCAATCAAAATTTTGAGATAGTAATTTTCTTCAACGTAGTTGAAATTTCTCGAAATTAGGTGTTTGAGGATGACACCCCCCCCCTCCCCCCGGCAAGGGTTGTAAGTTATGCCCTGTAGTCACGTAAGGTTTTATTGAAAGCGTTGTCGTAGAAACTTCAAAAGGGCTCATTCGATTAGAAATTGAAAGGGCTAGTGCCTTTTTAATAGTTGAAAGTGATTGGAGATCAACTAACGGCTCTCCAACGGTCACCATTTCCCTAAACACATCCAATCAAAATTTGAGATAGGTATTTTGTTTAACGTAGTTGAAAGTTCTGGAAATTAGGTCTTCGAGGATGACAACTTCCTCACAGCCCTTAGGGTAAGGGTTGTAATTTATGCTCTTGGGACATATAAGGTATTTATGGAAAGCTTTGTCGTAGAAACTCAAAAAGGGCTCATTCGATTGGAAATTGAAAGGGCTAGTGCCCTTTTAAATAGTTGGAAGTGATTGGAGGGCTACTATCCCCCCTCTGATGCCCACCATTTCCCCAACATATCCAATCAAAATTTTGAGATAGTAATTTTCTTCAACGTAGTTGAAAGTTCTCGAAATTAGGTCTTTGAGGATGACACGCCCCCCCCCCCCGGCAAGGGTTGTAAGTTATGCCCTGGGGGCAGGCAAGGTTTTATTGAAAGCGTTGTCGTAGAAACTTCAAAAGGACTCATTCGATTGGAAATTGAAAGGGCTAGTGCCTTTTTAATAGTTCAAAGTGATTGGAGAGCAACTAACGCCTCTCTAACGGCCACCATTTCCCCAAACACATCCAATCAAAATTTTGAGATAGGTATTTTCTTTAACGTAGTTTAAAGTTCTGGAAATTAGGTCTTTGAAGATGACAACCTCCTCACAGCCCTTAGGGCAACGGTTGTAATTTATGTTCTTGGGGCATATAATGTGTTTATAGAAAGCTTTGTCGTAGAAACTCAAAAAGGGGTTATTCGATTGGAGATTGAAAGGGCTAGTGCCCTTTTAAATAGTCGGAAGTGATTGGAAAGCTACTATCCCCCTTCTCACGCCTACCATTTCCCCAAACATATCCGATCAAAATGTTGAGATAGTAATTTTCTTCAACGTCGTTGAAAGTTCTCAAAATTAGGTCTTTGAGGATGACAACCCCCCCCCCCGGGGAAAGGGTTGTAAGTTATGCCCTGTAGTCATGTAAGGTTTTATTGAAAGCGTTGTCGTAGAAACTTCAAAAGGGCTCATTCGATTGGAAATCGAAAGGGCTAGTGCCTTTTTAATAGTTGAAAGTGATTGGAGAGCAACTAACGCCTCTCTAACGGCCACCATTTCCAAATACACATCCAATCAAAATTTGAGTTAGGTATTTTGTTTAACGTAGTTGAAAGTTCTGGAAATTAGGTCTTTGAGGATGACAACCTCCTCACAGCCCTTAGGGCAAGGGCTGTAATTTATACTCTTGGGGCATATAAGGTATTTATAGAAAGCTTTGTCGTAGAAACTCAAAAAGAGCTCATTCAATTGCAAATTGAAAGGGCTAGTGCCCTTTTAAATAGTTGGAAGGGATTGGAGGGCTACTATCCCCCCTCTCATGCCCACCATTTCCCCAAACATATCCAATCAAAACTTTGAGATAGTAATTTCTTCAACGTAGTTGAAAGTTCTCGAAATTAGGTCTTTGAGGATGACACCCCCCCCCCGGCAAGGGTTGTAAGTTATGCCCTGGGGGCAGTTAAGGTTTTATTGAAAGCGCTGTCGTGGAAACTTTAAAAGGGCTCATTCGATTGGAAATTGAAAAGGCTAGTGCCTTTTTAATAGTTGAAAGTGATTGGAGAGCAACTAACGCCTCTCTAACGGCCACCATTTTCCCAAATACATCCAATCAAAATTTTGAGATAGGTACTTTGTTTAAAGTAGTTGAAAGTTCTGGAAATTAGGTCTTTGAGGATGATAACCTCCTCACAGCCCTTAGGACAAGGGTTGTAATTTATGCTCTTGGGGCATATAAGGTTGGGCATATAAGGTGTTTATAGAAAGCTCTGTTTTAGAAATTCAAGACGGGTTTTTTTGAATTGAAATTGAATGTGCTAGGGCCCTTTTTAATTGTCGAGTGACTGCAAGCCTTGAAATTTTATAGTAAAGATTAACGTGGGTACATTATATTATTATTATTATTTTTTTTTTTTAAGATCAGGGCACTTCGTATCAAAGGATTTGTCTTAAGAACATCTAAAAGGGCTCATTCGATTGAAAATAGAAAGGGCTAATGCCCTTTTTAACAGTCAAAAATGATCGGAGGGCAACTAGTCCCCCTCCCACGTTCACCCTCCCATTTGGCCATTATCTTTAAGAACTAATTTCGCCTTAAGATTAAATCAAAATGCACCGTGATAGCGCCAATTCCCAATAAGGCATCTCAGCAGTATCCCAAGAATGACTGAGGGTATTCTGTTCAAACTTTCGGGGCTACTTATGCTCTTAAAATGTAACCAAATCAAAATAGCGTTAGCGTACCCAAGCTATCAAAGAAAGTAAACAGGTTTTTTTTGCGAATGGTATAAAATTTTCTATTTCAGGTGATCTAGAGGAGGTATGAAACTAAATTTATGGTATAGTAACAGTTTAACGGAGTCGGTCTGAGAGTGTTGATAGTACTTTTAAAGACGAAGGCCTACTCAGCTACCTTACTTACCTTTCGTCCGTTTCGTCTAGAATTGTGATCGTCGGCGACTTTAATGCTCCTGGTATTGATTGGTTATCACAGAGTACAACGTAATCTGATTTGAGTTTCGGGCATAAACTAGTTCAGACACTCGGTGATTTTGTCTTAAGAACTATTATTTGTGTCCAGATTTTTAAAAGGGTGTATGTTGTTAAAAATTGCTGAAAATTTTTCTCCAGCATACAAATAGAAGGCCAACTATAAAGTCTTAAAAGAAACGAATATAGTCAAAGAATTATTTTATTTTTCCCTGAAAAGACTATGTCAATATAAAACGAACAGAAATTAATTAAAAAAACTTTTTCCACAAAAATAAAATCAAATAATCTACCAAGCGTGAAACTACCACAAACCACCATCGATAAATAAATGAAACCCAAAACGAACAGAAATTACAATAAATAACCGGGTCAAAGTCAAAACGAGCAGAAATTAACATCAGTAGGGCTTAAAACCCCTATGCCTTCCCCAGTCCAGAACATAATTTGCACTTTACTGAAAAAACTACAAATGAATGTGCATTGTCAGTTTAATATACATATACTGTGTTTAGTTATCAAAATGTTAATATGATTTGATTTATTATAGTTATAAAAGCAAAAACATTTATATTTTTTCAGTGAAGTGCAAATTATGTTCCGGCCCTGAGAAGGCACAGGGAATTTGAGCCCAACTTATGTTAATTTCTGCTCGTTTTGAGTTTGACTCGGTTATTTATTGTAATTTCTGTTCGTTTTGGGTTTCATTTATTTATCGATGGTGGTTTGTGGTAGTTTCACGCTTGGTAGATTATTTGATTTTATTTTTGCTCATTTTTGGTTTAATGGAGTCCTTTACTTTTCTTTGAAAAACTTATTTTGTGGAAAAAGTTTCTTAAATTAATCTCTAGTAAAATGAAATGCGTTATTTAAAATTAAAATACAACTGAGAATTTAAATGTTGTATTATCATACACATAGTCGATATTCATATATGACATTGCAAAAATAATATGAGAGCAGAACAATGTGTTTAGAGCTATCCATAGTAATTTCTTTTGGGGATGTCCTGTCGGACATCCCCAATTCGGAGATAGTAGATGACCTGCCTGAAACTCATGAAAATAACTTACGGATTAAGATAAAAAGTATGACAATGTAATCCTGTTGACAGTGGCGTCAATTCATGAATATGTAGATGAGATTGGCAAAATTTGTTTCCCAATATCTACGGGTTGGGGTGGGGGGTAAATTTGTCTTTCTTGAATTTTGTCAATGACAATACCAAAAAAGCTGTACCTCTAAAAGGTTATTTTTCGAAGTCTGAGAGAGAGGGGTAAAAATTTGGGGGCGCACTTCCAACTGCCCACTCCAGTTGACGTTACTGATTGTCGAAAGTACTTCACTAAAGGGACTGTAAAAATCCCTCTGCAGTCCCTTAATTCCAACAACAAGGAAACGAGAGTAAGAAATCGTGCTGAAAATGTTAAGAAGTCTTCTAAGATTTGCGTCGGGAATAGCGGTCTTTTCTACTGTTCCGCAATGTATATCAAATAAAACGTAAATATTAAACAGCGTTTCTGAATAATGTAGCTGGAATGCTCGATTACAGTATATAGCACATAAATCAAGTCAGGTTGGAGCAAGAGATGCTGACACCTTTTGTTCCAATTAATTAAAAAAACAAACTTTCCGAAAAAGAAGTTTTCTAAAGAGGAGTGAAGATCCATCCTAAACTTAAGATCACCCGGTAATGAATGCTGATAAAATACAAACTCAGATTAATTTGAAATTACTGCTAAAGAATTTCTGGAATCCCACGCTAACTGAGATCGAAATAACAATCATAGCAAAAAAAATGCAACAGTTACTATTATAAATGAATAAATAAATCTCAAAACGATTAAGGCTTAAGTTGAATATGCGAATCAAGCTTAAAACAAACAAAAATATTTTGCTATTGAGTCATAAATGAAACCCAAAACGAACAAAAATTAAATAAATAATCATAGCAAACTAACAAACAATAGTTACTAGTATAAATGAGTAAATAAATCTGAAAACGAGTGAAACTTAAATTATGCAAATCCAGCTTGAAACAAACGAAAATCTCTACAAAGAAGAGTTTGGGTTTTTCCTTCTTCTTTCACTGTAAAAGTCTTAAACCTACTGCGTAATTGGCGCTTTACAGAAAACTATGTGTCTTGAACAGTATGTTTGATATATAATGCTATCAATCGTTGAAAGATCATCAGTTCAAGGTTTTATTTCACCGTAATTTTATTTTCATTTTCAGTGCTGCAATAACTGGAAAAGAAAATATTTGTAATATAATCCATTTTCAGTGAAGCTCCAATGACGTATTAGGCTTTAGACTTTTACAGTTAGAGAAGGGGGTAGTATCCAAACTCTTGTTTGCAGTGAAGCTATTTTTGTCTTGAACACTCTTGGAAAGAAATAATAAGATTAAACTAAATATTTGATATGCAATGATATTAAATGCTGAAAGCTTACCATCTCAAGATTTTGCTTCACCCAGGGTCGGATTTAAAGCTTTGACACCTCTAGGCTCAAGTGTTTTTGCCGCTTCGTTTTTGCAAGATTTTTGGGGAAATCCCCAAAACTACGGAAATAGTGAAAGCCGCGGAGCCTAGTGGGCCAACTGGTAAATCCTGGTCTGGTTTCACTGCAATTTTAATTTTATTTTCAATGTTGTAATAAGAACAAAAGAAAATATTTGTAATATAATTCCTTTTATTAAAGCGCCAAATACTCAGTAGGCCTTATGCTTTAATCGTTAGGGAAACGGGCAGTAATCATACTCTTGTTTATAGTGAAGACACTACTCGGTAGAAGTACATAACCCCAAGTCCCTGAAAACAACCTCAGTCTAACAACCAATCCTTAATCCAGTTCTCACTTGTGTTTGAATTCTGTTCTACCAATTATAATATAAAAAAAAGGTAAACTAATTTTGCAGAACTTTGTAGCCACTTGAGTAAGAGAATGATAATTCTAAGCAAGAGAATCAGTTATTTAAGTAAGAGAATGATGCTTTTACCGTCAGGGAAACGGGCAGTAGTCATACTCTTGTTTGTAGTGAAGACGCCATTCATTAGAAGTACATAACCCCTACTCCCTGAAGACGACTGCGGTCTAACAACCAATCCTTAAGCTAATTCTCACTTGTCTTTTAATTCTGTTCTACCAATTATAATATAAAAGAGGTAAGCTAATTTTGCAGAACTTTGTAACTACTTGATTAGGAGAATGATAATTCCAAGTAAGAGAACTGATTATTTTAGTAAGAGAATGATGCTTTTACCGTTAGAGAAACGGGCAGTAGCCATACTCTTGTTTGTAGTGAAGACACTATTCATTAGAAGTACGAGTACATAGCCCCTACTCCCTGAAGACGACCGCGGTCTAAAAACAAATCCTTAATCCAATTCTCACTTGTGTTTGAATTCTGTTCTCCCATTTATTATAATAAAAAAGAAGGTAAACTAATTTTGCAGAGCTTTCTAGCCACTTAAGTAAGAGAATGGTAATTCTAAGAAAGAGATTTAGTTATTTAAGTAAGCTAATGATGCTCTTACAGTTAGGGAAACGGGCAGTAGCCATAATCTTGTTTGTAGTGAAGACACCATTCATTTGAAGTACATAGCCCATACTCCCTGATGACGACCTCGGTCTAACAACCAATCCTTAATCCAGTTCTCACTTGTGTTTGAATTCTGTTCTACCAATTATAATATAGAAAAGGTAAACTAATTTTGCAGAACTTTTTAGCCCCTTGAGTAAGAGAATGATAATTCTAAGCAAGAGAGTTGGTTATTTAAGTAAGAGAAAGATACTGATACCGTTACGAAAACGGGCAGTAGCCATACTCTTGTTTGTAGTGAAGACGCTATTCATTAAAAGCACATAACACCTACTCCCTGAAGACGACCGCGGTCTAACAACCAATCCTTAATCCAGTTCTCACTTGTGTTTGAATTCGGTTCTACCATTTATAATATAAAAAAGGTAAACTAATTTTGCAGAAGTTTGTAGCGACTTGAGTAAGAGAACGATAATTCTAAGCAAGACAATTGGTTATTTAAGTAAGAGAATGATACCTTTACCGTTAGGAAAACGGGCAGTAGCCATACTCTTGTTTGTAGTGAAGACGCCATTCATTAGAAGCACATAACCCCTACTCCCTGAAGACGACCGCGGTCTAACAACCAATCCTTAATCAAATTCTCACTTATGTTTTAATTCGGTTCTCCCATTTATTATAATATAAAAAAGGTAAACTAATTTTGCAGAGCTTCGTAGCCACTTAAGTAAGAAAATGATAATTCTAAGCAAGAGAACTGATTATTTTAGTAAGAGAATGATGCTTTTACAGTTAGGGAAACAGAAACAGGCAGTAGCCATACTCTTGTTTGTAGTGAATATGCCATTCATTAGAAGCACATAATCCCTACTCCCTGAAATTGATCGCGGTCCAGCAACCACTCTTACTTTTAATTTACCCTTATCTTTTAATTCTGTTCTCCGAATTATAATAAAAAAAAGACAAATCAATTTTGCAGAGCTGACTAACCATTTAAGTAAGAAAGTGATAAATCAAAGTAACAAATCTGACTATTTAAGCTAAATACTTTCGTTTTCGCTCTTTCGGAAACGGGAAGTGAGAATAATCTTGTTTGTAGCGAAGACACTATTCAGTAGAAACACATAACCCCTACTCCCTGAAGATGACCACTTTCTAACAACCAATCCTTAATCCAGTTCTCATTTGTGTTTGAATTCTGTGCTCCCAATTATAATAATGAAAAAGGTAAAGTGATTTTGTAGAACTTTGTAGCCACTCGAGTAAGAGAGTGATCATTCTAAGTATGAGAACTGACTATTTAAGTAAGAGAATAATGTTATTGCCGTTAGGGAAACAGGCAGTAGCCACACTTTTGTTTGTAGTGAAGACACCATTCATGAGAAGTACATCCCCCCTACTCCCTGAAGTTGACCGCGGTCTAAACACCACTCCTAAATCCTATTCTCACTTGTGTTTTAATTCTGTTATACCATTTATAATAAATAAATGTAAACTAAATTTGAAGAAGTTAGTTGCCACTTGAGTAAGAAAATGACACTTCTAAGTATGAGAATTGGCTATCAAAGTAAGATGATGATGTTCGTACTGTCTCGGAAAAGGGCAGTGGTCACATTCTAGATTGTAGCGTAAACACTCTTTGGGTGAAGTACACAATTCATACTCCCTGAAATTGACAGCGATCCAAAAACAAATCCTTAATCATATACACCCTCATCTTTGAGTTATGTTCTACCAATTTTAATAATACAAAAAGGTAAACTAATTTTGCAGAACTCAGTAGCCACTTAAGAAGGAGAATAATAATTATAAGCAAGAGATTTGGTTATTTAAGTAAGAGAATGATACTTTTACCGTTAGGGAAATGGGCAGTAGCCATACTCTTGTTTGTAGTGAAGACACCATTCGTTAGAAGCATATAACTGCTACTCCCTGAAGACGACCGCGGTCTAACAACCAATCCTTAATCTAATTCTCGCTTGTGTTTTAATTCGGTTCTACCAATTATAATATAAAAAAGGTAAACTAATTTTTCAGAACTTTATTGTTGCTCAAGTAAGGGATTAATAATTCTATGTATGATAATTGGTTATTTCAGTAAGAGTATAATATTCTCACAGATTAAGAAACGGGCAGTAGCCATACTCTAGATTGCAGTGAAGACGTCATTCACTAGGAGCACATAACCCCGACTCCCTGAAGAGAACAGCGATCAAACAACCAATCCTTAATCCAGGTCTCATTTGTGTTTGAATTCTGTGCTCCCAATTATAATAATAAAAAAGGTAAAGTGATTTTGTAGAACTTTTTAGCCACTTGAGTAAGAGAATGATAATTCTAAGCAAGAGAGTTGGTTATTTAAGTAAGAGAACGATACTTTTGCCGTTAGGAAAACGGGCAGTAGCCATACTCTTGTTTGTAGTGAAGACGCTATTCATTAGAAGCACATAACCCCTACTCCCTGAAGATGACCGCGGTCTAACAACCAATCCTTAATCCAGTTCTCACTTGTGTTTGAATTCGGTTATACCAATTATAATATAAAAAAGGTAAACTAATTTTGCAGAACTTTGTAGCCACTTGAGTAAGAAAATGATAATTCTAAGAAAGAGAATTGGTTATTTAAGTTAGATAATGATACTCTTACCGTTAGGGAAACGGGCAGTAGCCATAATCTTGTTTGTAGTGAAGACACTATTCATTTGAAGTACATAGCCCATACTCCCTGATGACGACCTCGGTCTAACAACCAATCCTTAATCCAGTTCTCACTTGTGTTTGAATTTTGTTCTACCAATTATAATATAAAAAAAGGTAAACTAATTTGACAGAACTTTGTAGCCACTTGAGTAAGAGAAAGATAATTCTAAGCAAGAGAATTGGTTATTTAAGTAAGAGAACGATACTTTTACCGTTAGGAAAACGGGCAGTAGTCATACTCTTGTTTGTAGTGAAGACGCCATTTATTAGAAGCACATAACCCCTACTCCCTGAAGATGACCGCGGTCTAACAACCAATCCTTAATCCAGTTCTCAATTGTGTTTGAATTCTGTTCTACCAATTATAATATAGACAAGGTAAACTAATTTTGCAGAACTTTGTAGCCACTTGAGTAAGAGAATGATAATTCTAAGCAGGAGAATTGGTTATTTAAGTAAGAGAACGATATTTTTACCGTTAGGAAAACAGGCAGTAGTCATACTCTTGTTTGTAGTGAAGACGCTATTCATTAAAAGCACATCACCCCTACTCCCTGAAGACGACCGCGGTCTAACAACCAATCCTTAATCCAGTTCTCACTTGTGTTTGAATTCTGTTCTACCAATTATAATATACAAAAGGGTAAACTAATTTTGCAGAACTTTGTAGCCACTTAAGTAAGAGAATTATAATTTTAAGAAAGAGATTTAGTTATTTAAGTAAGAGAATGATACTTTTACCGTTAGGGAAATGGGCAGTAGCCATACTCTTGTTTGTAGTGAAGACACCATTCATTAGAAGCACATAACCCCTACTCCCTGAAGACGACCCCGGTCTAACAACCAATTCTTAATCCAGTTCTCACTTGTGTTTGAATTCGGTTCTACCAATTATAATATAAAAAAGGTAAACTAATTTTGAAGAACTTTGTAGCCACTTGAGTAAGAGAACGATAATTCTAAGCAAGAGAATTGGTTATTTAAGTAAGAGAATGATACTTTTACCGTTAGGAAAACGGGCAGTAGCCATACTCTTGTTTGTAGTGAAGACGCCATTCATTAGAAGTACATAACCCCTACTCCCTGAAGACGACCGCGGTCTAATAACCAATCCTTAATCCAGTTCTCACTTGTGTTTGAATTTTGTTCTACCAATGATAATAATAAAAAAAGGTAAACTAATTTTACTGAACTTTGTAGCCACGTAAGTAAGAGAATGATAATTCTAAGCAAGAGAATTGTTGATTTAAGTAAGAGAATGATACTTTTACCGTTAGGAAAACGGGCAGTAGCCATACTCTTGTTTGTAGTGAAGACACCATTCATTAGAAGTACTTAACCCCTACTCCCTGAAGACGGCCGCGGTCTAATAACCAATCCTTAATCCAGTTCTCACTTGTCTTTGGATTTTAGTAAGAGAATGATAATTCTAAGAGATTGATTGTTCAAGTGATAGAATGACACTTTTACCGTTTGGAAAATGGGCAGTAGGCGCACTCATATTTGTAGTAAAGATCTCATTCGTTAGAAGTACAAAACCTCAATTTCTTCGGAAAGAATTGGGGAATAATTTTCGGAAAGTTTTTTTTCAATTAAATTTTTTTCGTTTTTTGACTGCACAAAATTTCAAGTTTTTAAAAAACTCCTTATTTCAAAATAAGATTTTTTTTTCAACAACAAACTTTCATCAAAGTATCAAAACTAGTATTAAAGTATCAAAGTAAAGAAAAGATCAAAGTTAACAAGGTATCAAAGAAAACAGTGTATACAAACTAACAATAATTAAGTTCCGTAACTCAGAGCCATTTCTACGGGGCTGGGGGGGTCAGCCCCGGAAGCATAGTTATTTGACCTTTAAACTATTTTGAACAAAGTGCCTATCTCCAAATTTAGACCGGATGCCCTTTGGGAAAATGGAGCATGGACTAGATGGTCATTGATCACTTTTGACTCTTAAAAAGAGCTAGAAGTTTCAATTTCCGATCGAATGAGCCCCCTCCAAAGTCAATACGACCACCCCTTCCACAGAACTTCATATTCTGATAATGGGCAACTTACTCAAGTTACAATCCTTGCCCCGAAGCTAGAGAAGATTTCTTAGCCCCTAAGTTATAGTAATTTAAATTTTGGACTATTTTGAACAAAATGGCTATTTCAAAATTCTGATAAGATACATTTGAAGAAAAAAGGGTGTTTGTGTCAGGGGGGGGGGGTAGATACCCTCTGTAAACTTTTGACTCATGGATTGGTATCTAGAACATTCGATTTCCTATTACATACGCCACCTACAAAATTTATACGACCACCCCTTACATAAAAACCTTATATACCTCAGGGGCATAACTTAAAACACTTGCCCCCGGGCTCTAGGTGGTTGTTTTGACCCCGAAGTTTTTGTTATCTGATGTTTGAACTATTTAAAAAAAAATGGTTATCCCAAAATTTGTATCGGATGAATTTTGTGAAAAAGGGCTAGGGGGGGGGGGGTAGTTGCGCTCAGATCTCTTTTGACCCTTGAAACATGAACTAGAACTTTCAATTTCTAATCAAATGAGCCACCTTTGAAGTTTATACGACCACCTCTTACATAAAAACCTTATACGCCTCAGGGGCATAGCTTAAAATACTTGCCCCCGGTCTGTGGGGGGTTGTGTGGACTCCGGAGTTTTTTTTCTTATCTGATGTTCGAACTATTAAAAAAAAATGGCTATCTCAAAACTAGTATCTGATGGGTTTGGGGAAAAAGGACTAGGGGGGGGGGGAGCTAGTTGCCCTGGGATCGATTTTGACTCTTAAAAACTGAACTAGATCTTTCAATTTCAAATCAGATTAGCCCTCTCCGAAGTTTATACAATTATACCTATCATAAGAACCAGCTATGCCCCCAGAGCATAACTTACCACGCCTGCTCCCGGGCCCTTGGGGCTGCGTCAACACCGGAGTTTTTCTTATCTGACCTTTGAACTATTTTAACAAAATCGATATCTCAAAATTTTTATAGGATGGGTTTGGGGAAAAAAGGGCGTGGGGGGACAAGTTTCCTTTGAATCTCTTGTGACTCCTAAAAAATGAACTAGAACTTTCAGTTTCCAAACAAATGAGCCTTCTATGAAGTTTACACGAGCATCCCTTCCATAAGAACCATATACCCCCAGGACATAACTTACAACGCCTGCCCTCGGGCCCTGGGGATTTGTGCTGACACAGGAAATTCAGTTATGTGACCCATGAACTATTTTTAACAAAATGGCTATATCAAAACTTTTATCTGATACATTTGGGAGGAAAAGGGCGCGAGGGAGGGGAGGCTAGCTGCCCTCCGAATACTTTTGACTCTTAAAAAGTGAAGTGCAACTTTCCATTTCCAATCACATGAGCCCTCTCTGAAGTTTATACGTGCATCCCTTCCATAAGAACCATATTCCTCCAGGGCATAACTTACAATGCCTACCCCCGCGCCCTGGGGAGCTGTGTCGACACCGGAGTTTTTGTTATCTGAACTTCGAACTATTTTTAATAAAATGTCTTTCTCAAAATTTTTACCTGATACATTTTGGAAAAAAGGCGGTAGGGGGGGGGGGGGGCTAGCTGCCCTCCGATCATTTTTGACTTTTAAAAAGTGAGCTAGAACTTTTAATTTTCAGTCAAATGAGCCCTCTCTAAAGTATATACCAGCATCCATTCTATAAGAACTATATTTGTCCCCAAGGCATAACTTACAACACCTGGGGGGTTGTGTCGACCCTGGGGATTTTGTTATATGATCTTTGAACTATTTAACAAAATGGCTACGTAAAAATTTTTATCGGATATATTTGGGGAAAAGGGTGTGGGGATGGGGGCTAGTTACACACCGATCACTTTTGGCTCTTAAAAAGGGCACTAGAACTCTCGATTTCCAATCGAATGAGCCCCCATTGAAGTTTATACGACGACCTTTTCCATATGAACTGCCTTTGGGAAAAAATAAATAAATAATAAAACATTGGAGCCGTATGGCCTTTACTATACGCAACGCTATAGCGTTGCCTATGAAATTATTGCCGATCTCACGAAGTAAGTACGCCATTGCATATGGACTGATTGGATGAATGAACCTTACGGTCACAAGTTTTGGATTTTCCTTTGTATATGACAATGTGATTTCTTCGAAACATCGTTTCTTTTCTTGATAAAACACAGCTTGAAGGTATGGATCGGATTAAAAAAAATCAAAGCAGGATCAACTGAATATTCAATTTGGTGCAGAACTTGTCCTCCCCTTGTATATAAATATTTTGAAATTCCAAACACGACTTCCTATCAAATTTTGCATATATGAGATTAATTGTTACCTTTTAATAACAGAAAAGACGATTTATGGAATTAAAAACAACAACGTAGAAAAAGAGTCGTCCCTCACAAAGTTCTATGACCAGGCAGAACAGCTTGGGACAAGAAACAAATGCAACTTCATACAAAACAATCACAAAAAAAAACACAATAAAGGTAAGTATCTACTAATAAATTCGAAATTTTAGAAAAAGAAAAAAGAACAAAAAAGTGAAAAAAAACTAAATGAATTCATGACTTATTTTAAAGTGGGTAAAGAATGACACCTAAGGGCCGACTCAAAAGTGGGATCCAGATAACATAAGGCAAAACTATAGGATTGTGAGAAGAACTTGAAGTTCATATCAGTTTCTGATATGTTAATAATAGTCAGAAACTTGTTGCAAGGTTGGGCGACACACTTGCTACTTGTCCCTTTAAAAAGACCCAACAACTGAAACGTCGACGCCCTATGTGCCACCAATGGTCCTGGAGAATTTTTATCCCTTTTTTATTTTTAGTTAAAAACTAAATAGGAATAAATCTAAGGGACCTAAATAAGGTTAATGCATAGTTAACGAAAAACAAAGGATGTACAAGAAAAAGTAAAGTAAAGTGATTCAGAACTAACGAATTATTTAGTTGACGATGGAAATGTTTCCGTAATAAAATTTCTTACTGCATTGTATATCATGGAAACTGCCCCGGGTAAGAAGAAAATGGTAATATTCATATAATTGGAAAATGGGAAAAGTATTCTCAGGAACGAATCGGAAAAATCCGTTTGAGCTTTCTTGAAATACAAAGACTTGTACAAATTTTCATTTTCACGTATTTCAATATAGTTCTTAAAAGATAAATTTTCGAAAAATCGGCCTGTTAACTGAGCCTCCCGACAGATGCATTTTGGATAACTTAGGACAAGCTCATTTGCATGGTGTACGAAAAACCATATTTTTCGTATAGCCTACAGTTTGAAAACGGTCAATATGACGGGTACCCAAAAAAATCCGTACACAATTTCCCTGGAAAATATCTAACAAATCCTTCTCAGTCTGTTTCGGAAGGCCCACTCTCCAGAACCATACTTAACCCCTATTATCACTGTACCTGTTATCACTGTACTATAGGAAATCAGATTTGAATAATACCTACGGTGAAATGTCCGTGGGAGATAGAAGAACTGTTTCCACCATGCAGAAATGTTATAATTGTCAGAGCTTTGATGATTTGGAAACTGAATGCCAAACTGAGTGGGATTCCTAACCTAATCTGCGAGTGCCAAACTGAGAGGCCAACTGATTTGGGAACTGAGTACGTAACATCTGTGAAAAAAGGAGACATCTTGCCAAGGTTTGTTATAAGCGGAAATATAAGTACGAGATGGATGCATGTTTTTTGCCTTTTGAGTTGAGTTTCTAAACTCTACGCTATCGTGATGTTTCTTTCACTTTTCACAGTCTATCATGAGAAAATCTTAATCTCTGGGACTCAAGCAAGAGTTCGAAAATGATCCCAATTTTAATATCATCGTAAACCTTGCAAATTCTTATGAAGTCTGAGTCGATTCTTGACATCCCTTCACCTCAAAATACTTATCTTCAACGATTTCCTTCGTGATTTCTCAATATACCACTAGTTCTTTTGCCACTTCAGCTTGGCACTTAATCCCCTACTATCGTCTCCCCCCCATCTCAAAATGGACTCACGACTTTGGTCCTTCGGGTACTTTCTAGTACCTCAGCTAGTCATCAAACCAACCCTCGAAAAAAAAAGTCATACTTTTCCATAATATTAAGACTGCAATAAAGAAAACTCGACTTAGCAACGCTTAGGGCAAGATGATTAGCGCCAAACCATAACAAAACCCTTTCAATAAGGTCTATAAAATTCAAAGGAGCATCAGATTATGTTGTGCAAGAAGTGAAGAGGCTGCTATAATAAGTAAACAAAAAAAATACGAGTAGAATAATAGGACACTTTTTTTCTATAAAACAGTGGAATGCAAACTTTAAATGAATAAGTCCTGGTTGAACTTTCCTGAAGTAAAGATGCTAGGACTGTTTTAAAGAGATTTTAGTTTTAATGATCGTGTTTTAATGTGAGTTTCTTTTATATTTTTTTTAATTTGTTTTTCTAAGAGCTGCCCTTAGATATAGGGTCAAAAAATTCATTTAAAGTTCGCATTCCACTGTCTTACAGAAAAATCTCCCTATTGCTCTTCTGTATTTCGTTGTTTATGATGGAAAGGCAGAGTAGTCTTCGTCGCTATTTGCTATGATAAGTAAACGCAATAAGAGTAACCGAAGAAGAAGAACAACTACTAGAGGACTATAAAGACGTAAGACAAGATAGATGACAATAAACAGTTGGTTTATTAGTTTTAATTAATCTAAATAAGATCATTAGCATACATAAGGCAGCAGCAGCCATAGCCTTGAAGGGCACCATAATTGACAATTGACGGCAAAGGAAATACTTATCAGCCGAGAATAATCAAAATTCAAATAAGAGTCAAACCAGTCTTTTATTATTCATCGTCATCATCAAAGTTACACAGAGGTGCAAAATGAAAGGGACTAGGACTCTACCCGGGAAGGGGGTACAAAAAATGGAGGTCCATAATTTTTACGTTATTTCCCAATTTTGATGGCAGATCAGTCCTTTTTACCAATCTCCGGTGGTTAGATTTGGTGGTTGAAAGAATAATTTTTTTTATGTAGTAAACACAATACATCATCATTTTGCCCAACTATTTGCCAATATAATTGTCCAAATATTTGGATAATTATAATATAGGGTAGGAAGTTCCCAACCTTTTAAAAGTTCATACCCCTGTCGAAAAGGGGTATTTTTGAATACCCTAATTTGACACCCCACTAAAATAGAGTCCAATATATTTATTGTCCGCTACTTTGTGTATGTACCATGTTTATTTTTTTAACCATAATATTAAAAATCATCCCACCCCAATTCCATCAAATATCTCCCTTAGGTATTCATGATTTTCCAAGATAATATAAATTGATATACATTTAACTTACCCTACGGGCGATTCTGTGGTTTCAGTATAGTTAGAGGGCAGTGGCGAAGTAGACATGTAAATCGTAGTAAGCAATGATGCAGTTGTGTTTGTTGCTTCGCAGCCGTCTGTGGACTGTGGTAACACGGATACTGGGGGCTTTGGGCCACCAAACCCGATCCACAAAGCAAATGCGAGTCCAGTAAATAAACCAGACAATGCACCCTGAAATGAAACGGAGACTCAGCGAACCAAAGAAAAATATTAAGAAATGTTTAACTGAATATAAGGTTACGTTAAGTAAGTTAAATTTTCAATTCGTTTCTTCAGTTCTACAAAAGAAGACATACCCTTCCTCGGGACATTGTACGAATATAAAAATACAAAGATGATAGTTGATGATAACACATATTATTTAAACCCTTGTTTAATCGACAAAATATAAAAGAGCAAGAAATAGAGCAACCATGTTCCTTCACCTGAACCATCAAGAACTCGAGGTTAATGTTTTTGTATCAGTCCAACGTTACCCAAAAAGGTTTTAGAAGTATGTAAGAAAGAACCAAGTCGTACTATCTCTGTCATCCACTTCTCTCATAGACTCTGAAACTCTTTCAAATATAAATAAAAAGACAACTTTTCAGTTGTCTTTTTTCAGTTTTAAGGGCCGCTGCATAAGGATGGCTCAAAGTTCTACTTTAAAAAATAAAGACCAATTTCTAACACAGTTCTTTTTTCCCGTACCATGCATAAGGCTCTAGGGTACAGAATCCGAGAACACTTTGAAGAATATAACTACAGTTCAGCATGGGTTCACAAACGGCATTCTTGCAAAACGCGACTTCTGGAAGTGATTAGGGATTTCCAATCAATAGCAGATATTGATTTTCTGTTTGATTGCACTTATACTGAATGTTCAAAGCCTTTGACAAAATTCTCATCTCACTCCTGATTAAGAAGTGACAACTATTGGGAATTCGCCCTCAAACTAGAGATTACTTTCATAATAGATTACCTTGCACACAGAACAAAATGCTTCCTCATAACCTATGCCTGTAGTCAATGAAGTTTGGCAAGGTAGTTGCAATAGACCGGTACTTTTCTAGCTTTTTATCGATGATCCCCCAACATTGTTAAGAACTGTCAGTGGACAAAATGATCGCGGACATACACATCAGTAGCAGGCATAAACAATAATAATGAGTGAACATGAGATTTCGTTGCTTCAAGATGAGCTGGATGCTCTACGTCGGTGGAGCACGGCAAATCACATTTTTATTAAAGAGACTAAGTGTGGTCCTGTACAATATTTGTGCAGACCTCTTCAATATCCTCATTACTTCATTGATGGTAAATCAATCTCAAGCGTAGAACATGTTCGTGACCTTTGGGTTTGCCTTAACTCAAATATCCACTTCAAGTTCAAACTTCGTTCACTGATGTCACTTTACGTCCATACTCGAATATACGCTTATCAATAGGGTTTCCACTCAATAAGAGGGATAGAGTGAAAGTCGAGAAAGATAGGGGAGAATTGGGTACCTAGGGACATGTTCAGCTTCAAGATGTATATCTCAAGCAATTGTGACTCGATTTTACTGAATCAACCGGCTCTGAGTATTTTGCAGTAGGTTGCATCAAGACGTGGCTAATTGTAGAAAGAGACAAGCAAAGACAGATAGCCAAGCCAAGCCATTTTAATATAATTTTTTCACTTTTTAAAGTTTATAACAGAGGTTGAGCCCGTTTGTTTTCTGAATGCACTGATTTTGTCCCATAGTACCCAAGAGCTGGGTACTATGGGACAGTTGTGTGGTACTCTGGGTCACAGTGGTATATACAAATTTGCTTTCAGTTATTAATAAAATAGAAAACATTTAAAAACGTTTCAGTTTCAAGTAACAAAGGTGGGCACTACGGCAACAAAATTTTTCCAGTTTCTCTAATTCAACCGCATATGCAGATAGATCAATCTAAAACATAATCATCTTTGAAAGGCGTTCAGTCCCACCATAGAGTCTAGGAACTAGAAGACGCAATTTGACCTCTCTAACATCCAGAAAGGCTTAATCTCTTTCACTGGGGAACACAAACATCCAAGATGGGAATTACCTTTTCAGGAAGTTGAAAAAGTAACCATCACCTAGTTCGTTTAGGACCTCAACAGTATAAAATTTTGAACCCTTCTTGCCTTTGTACTCTACCAAAACGAAATCACAAGGTTTTATCGCATCTGTTTTGTTTTGCTCTATAGCAACCCTTGGAAGTCGACAGATCATATGATTGCACTAAAACTGGCAAAAATGTGATCTTGGTTGCACTAAAACTGGCAAAAATGTGATCTACTAGTTGGTGATCTTTACTTTTAACATCAATAACGGCACTCCTATATACCCTGGTATCTTGTATCGATCCTGCCTGTCTTCGGTTTACTATAACATAATCAATAAGGTTTGCTGTCTTACCATCACGTCAATACCATGTTAACTTATGAGCCATTTTATGACCAAACGCCGTAGTGTTTATGACTAGATTGTTATACCTACAAAATTGCAAAAGTCTGTATCCATTACCGTTTTCTTTTCCTCCACGAAATTTACCTAGGCTAGGATACCATCTATCCCTATTTCTACCGACCTTGGTATTAAAATCTCCCAGTAAAAACATATTTCTACCTGAGACCCTGTCTAGTTGCTCCTGTAACTGTAAATAAAATTCATTTGAGTCACTAGTATCTACGTCAGTCGGTTTTACAGGGGCGTGTACTACTATAACTGATACCCTGAACTTTTTATTCATAAAATGAGCCATTAGTAATCTATTATTAATACCTTCCCAGCCTAAGCAAGACTTGGCAGCTTCCTTATTCATCATGAGCCCTACTCCCTTTCTATGTACCCGATCCTTCCTGTCTGAGTAAGCAAACTCTGTATCACCTAATTTCATGTTTCCTACCCCTGGGATATGAGTTTCTGAAACTCCTAAAAAGTCCAGTTCAAATCGTTTGAATTCGTCAGTCAAAATTTCGACACGATAGTCATTTTTTAACGTCGTAACATTCCAAGTTCCAGTTTTCATGTTCTTTAAATCATTGAAATTATTTAGGCCTCAGGAAAAGCAATGATCCCGGATACCAGTGCAGGACGGGGATTACATATCTTCTCAAGTCTACACCGAAGTGCTTAAGCCGGCTTAGAACCGGACAGCAAAATGTCCCTGGGACCTTCATGAATGGAGGCTTTGTGCAATCCTGGGCCCATCTTGGTCATAACATGGTTTTCAACACTTGGCGATGCTCTTCTATCAACAATATTTAAAATCCTGCGCAGATAGTCTCAAGCCTTAAACTTTCAACGGATTGTACTTGTTCACCAACAAATATTATGTTACCGTGAGAAGGCAGCCCAAAGCGTTTAAATTAGTAAAGAAGAGGTTTTCAGTCCGAAAACACCCGCCAATATAGACAAGTCCCAGAGGAATTGTCTATTAATCGGGATCTTGTGCAAGCGCTGTGTCGTTTACTACGCTATAATTTCCTCGACGGGTGCCACTCCTCAGGTAGGAATAGAGTTGGTCGCAAGGTCCCCAGTCTTGCAGGTACTCCGAAGGGTCAAGACAATCCTTTTCAGAGGCTGTTGTTCATAGGCCTTGTTCTCACATCCTGCTGCCGTTGTCCTTCTCTTGGGGATCCTCCCCTGATGATGCCGTGCATCGCCAAACAATTGAACCCATTACTGGGAAAGGGTTTGTACCACCTGGAGCTTGTGGACAAACCAGTGGGCCCATTTTGAATGTACATTTGAGGGGCCTCCTTCCTCCTCCGCCTTTATTTATGACCCCGGGCGAGGGTGCCCCAGTTTCTATTATGGACCCCCAGGGACAAGGTCCCCCCTTGGTCCGTGTCTCCTTTGGAGGTACCCTACATATCTGTAGGGCGTTCCCCTATCGCCACCTGGGAACACGCTGAATGGCCTGGGGGAGGCCAGTGGCCAGTGGGTAAACCTCATAGAAATTTTTTTGGCAGTTGAGCCACTGAGGGCATGCACGTACACAGATGGTGAAAGGGCGAAGGGTTTTGGGCTTGCCCCCCCCCCCGCCATGATTTTCCAAAATATCCTGAGTTTCTTGACAATTCCTTTTCAAATTATCAAATGAATCTTTTTTTTCATTGCTGGGCCCCCCAAAAAAGGTCCTATGTACGTTCCTGGTTGAATTTCACAGACTCCATGAATGTTTTTGAGTTATGATGCTATTTTTCAACTATTATTTAAATCTTTTGGTGATAAAATAAAGCAATAAGTCTGCTATCTAATTTTTAGTTTCTTGGCCTAAATTTTGACTCGTGTAAAGTCTATAATGCAATACTTCATAATAAGTAGCATTCTAATTTTTCTGTCTCAAATGAAAACCAGACGATTAAAGGGAGTTGATTTTCCCTCTTTCTGCCAGCAATATATAAATATAAATCTCACCATATAACGGAATCGTAACCAAAGTTGTCATGGTATTGAAGATATACTATATTATTATCTTCACCAACTGTATTTTACCTTAATTAGTTTCCTGAAAATTTTGACCCCAACTTCATGACGCAAGTTAGGAGTACTGGGAATTAACCATTACCTATTTTCTCAGGATGACCTAACTATACAGTTGGAACAAGCAAGCGGACTTGATGATATAAAATATGCGATCGAGCACCTTATACTCCGATCTCATGGCAGTGCTCGCACCAATTACTCGACATCGACATACTCTAGCATGAGTGGCAGTGAAATGAGTGAACCAGTGCGTCGTCTAGTTCGACACAGTTCCTTAGAAACAGTTAATACCAACGTTACAGTTGCTGACAAGTTTGTTTGGGTTGACTTATACAACAGGTAAATAATTTTCAGATTAGAATCAATTTCCTATTTACAAATACCACCATCATCTTGTAAACTATGTAAATATAAAGCCCACTACAAAAGCTATTTTTGAGGAATCGTCTCTGATTGTGATTGCGTATAAGAGGGTGCCTCCTCCTCCTTAACAAAAGTACTAAAAAACTTCAGCGTAAAGAGCAAGGTGTTGAGGAGGGGCAACGCCCTTCACATTCGTAATAATTTTCGTTCGTTTTACGTTTTAATTTTGCTCCTTACTTTCAGTTAAAAAAAAAAGTTTTTTTTATTTAATTATTGACAAGGCCGAATGGTCCCGTTTGATCATGATTGGAATTAAATTTTGAAAAAACAAGCTTTTTTATGGGAGACAAGGGCGTTGTTTAGTTTTAAAACTACTGAAATAATCCAATATTTCAGGGGGTGCTTGCCCGTGAAATCCCCTATACACTCTTTATGTAAAAATTTAGCACATTCTTCATTGAAAGTATCATTAGTATATAATACAATATATCCTTATTTGGTGCAATAGGTGAAAAGGAGGGTTGCCTCCCATACATTAAATTCATACATTAAATTTTTACTAATAATTTTAAGTTTAAACGTTGCTGTAATTTAAAAAAAATTCCAATGATATGGACCAGTCTTTCCTTACTTTTATTTCTTCAATACGAACTGTTTGAAACCAAACTTCTCCTTTTTTCAGGGTTTGAAAAAAAATATTTAGAAGCAAAATTATTAATTTTTTTATTATAAAGTTATGTAATATTAATTATAATTTAATTATATTATTTATTATATATCGCCCTTGTAACAGCCAGGAATCGAACCGCAGTACCCACGGTTTGCAGGCGCCGCTTTATCCATTCAGCCACTACAAGGTATTTGGAAACTTTTTAATGTGACCAGTTTTTATCAATGATTATGCTAGAGCAGGGCTTCTTAAACTTTTTTCATTCACGACCCCATTTGCAATTGCAAATTTCCTGGCAACCTTATATAAATATAATTAGAAGACCAATAAATATTTTTCGATGATCCATTTATAAGGTAACAATATACATATACACATGAAAATATATAGTTTTAGAATTCGTTTAAAAACATACTAAAATCTAAAATAAAAATTCCACAAAAGTTGATTTAATTATACTTACAAAAATTATATGCCCTATTTTTCATCAAAATTGATTTTTTTGCAATAACATAAATAAAAGAGAATGCTTAGTCTTAGTTCTTAGTGTTAGACCGTCTTAGTTCAATCGAATATATTCGAACTCAGTCGTTAGGTGGTACTTCAGCTACTTTTGGCTATCTTGGATAGGGGTTAGGTCCCATGCTTTATATATAGATCTATATTAAAAATGACCATGGATTAAATAAACTCCTGGAAGAAAAATACAAGTTTCAAATTCATCTAATAAATTACAGTTTTGTGTTTTGATCTGAAATAACCAATGAGCTTCAGTGAAATAATTTCTTCCCTATCTTTTCCACCTCAACCTAGACAAAAATGGTGGGAATAGAGCAACAATTCGGATCCTTAGTGCCTCAAAGTATAAACCTAGGATTACTGAATGTACTGGCAACTGAACAATCAAAGGAGATTTTCCAAAGGAGATTAGTCTCTACAGAGTTCCCTGAAAAGTCTTATCAAGATTTGCTTTAAGAATAAATTTCACTCTGTTAGTTGTTCTTGTAATGCGTATTTTGTCATGAAGTGTATTTCAGCGCTGTCAATTTTTGTTTTGCTTTTGCACAAGCTTAGTGACACTTATCATGTTTAGTATTGAAGATCGCAGGAAATTTTTTTTTCTCAGACAAGTCGAGCTTCAAATGACAAGTATTAATGCTTAATTTTTAAGGAATTAGGTTAAACAAAGAAGTCTAGGGAGGAAAGGAAAGAAATTAATGGGCATTACCACGTGCAAACGCAGAATTTCCCTTCGTCGGAGATAGTTTTCAAAAAAAGTGTAAAACATAAGTAAATTACCCGTAAAATGTAAGAAACCCTAGAAAAAACCATCAAAATTCCAAGGTTTTTGGAAGTGGCATGCGTCTCAATACACGCTCTCCCTCTTGCGCAGACGTTTATGTCGTGACAGTGCATATTTAATATTAAGAGTAAACAGTAGAAATTTAACAGTAAATTCTGTCACAAAGCAGTAGGTATTTCACCAGTAAGCAATGTCAAGTAGCAAAATATCAAGCTTCTAATTAAAGTTCCATTTGCCTTCACTGAAAACAGAAGAAAAAAGAAGCTGAAAGGTTTGCATAGAAAAAATCAAAAATATATAAACAGCTGGTTTATAGTTATAATTTAATAATCAGCGGTAATTTCTATGTGGCTTGAAGGAAAGTATCCTAAGCAGATGTAAAAGGATTATTTCCCTTCATAAATAATTGCCTATGTGCTACAGCTACAACTATGTGATCAGGCTACATCACGGACAAATATAGCACAAATTTCCGCATTTGGTTGAGATTTTGATCATACAAATTGATGGAGATAATGCCTTTTGAACAGAAATGTCCAATTTATGGATTCAAAGAGACCGGATTACTTATGGAGTAGTAGTTGTAACATAGACCCTTGTTCTTAAATAACTCTCCACGTGACTGACGTGTAGGATATTTACCCTAAATCTTCAAAGAAAACATCAAAAGTACTTGACACAAGTTCAGGAAAGGAGTTTTTTGTCTGATGTAGAATTTAAAAAGCTAGATTTTTTTTAAAGTAAAGAAATACGTCAACACTCAATACGTAGCCAGAATTATTCTAAGAAAAAGCAAAATTAAGACTCAAATACGTAGCCAGAATTATTCTAAGAAAAAGCAAAATTACGAACTACCATCAAGTGTAAAGACACTAATTTTTTGTGCTTATCAATAACATAATCTATTGTTTCCTTATCAACTGCAAGATCTGATAAAGAAGACTGATGCAGGAGAACACTTCTGTCAATATTGTTGTAGAAACTTATTAAAATAAATAACGACAGCTCAACATATCTCCACATTTACAAAACTATTGGATTAAATCTTCTATACCTCAGATTCACCGTTACTAACAAATTATTCAAAAAAAAAATATATCTGCTTTCGGTTTTACAATCTAATTTTATAAAACTAATTTTCTATTTTATCTTGCTCTGTCTGTTTCACATCCTCGAAGATGAAGGTGGGAATAATTTCACAAGGGGAGGGAATTAGATTACTTAAATCGTAGATCATGAAGCCACTTCTTAGATAATGTATCTTGGGACTACGGGTTTTTGTTTTACTTAGTTTAATCTCTTTCTTTTTGTGTTTCTTGAACCAAAATCTTTTATTATAGCTGAATTATTCTATACCTCTTAAAAAACATTCCAGGAGTAGGGGTCAGCCGAATACTTTTGTATTCGTCACAGTCATTTTCGATGGATTCATTGTTGATTGGAGCCCTTTCCACATCTTTAAGGCTTCTATCACCGCAGGATGCCACATTTACAACAACAGTTTTTATTTCATTTTTTAACAAGTCTTCTTGTAGCCTACTTGAATATTTTTTTCACTGGCTCCATGTCCCACAGTTGCCTGTAGAGGAACACTGAATAATTTTAGAGCAATAGATTTTTTTTCCTATAAGAGAAGGATTAAGCAAGAACTTTTAAGTGGTATTCACTGAGAGAAATTTATTAACCGTTTTATCACCACGGCATAGCATTGTGTATAATTGGAATATGTTTTGTAATTTTGTAGATTTGAATATATTCCTGGTTAACAATAAAATTAGTTTAAAGAATCATTTAATTAGTAGCTATTAATTTACGTGGAATTCTGGGGTGGGGGCTCCTCATTTTATTTATTTTTTATTTGGTTATTTCGAATTTATTGGACGTTTTGTTTTGTTACCATGTGGAGAGTTGAAGAACCATCTTTCTATTCTGGCATTTGGATATAGTGCTATTTATTTATTGTTGAGTGTATAATCCGCACACAAGTTAACCTCACTGTGGATTATTGAAGAACTTGAACTCAGCCAGAGTCGACTCAGCTCCAAATGGGTACCTGCAGAAATCTGAAGGTAAACAGGAAGGGTGTCACCCAATTAAAATTTTGAGATAGCCATTTTGTTCAGCATAGTCGAAAATCTAATAAATATGTCTTTGAGGATGACTTAATCCTCCATACCCCCAGGTGAAACGCCTGTAAGTTGTGAGCTTTACCCAATATTTACATATAGTATTGGCTATTGGGAGGAAGTATACAGACATTCTCAGGAGGGATTTTTTTCTGGTGGGGAGGGGGGGGTGGTGGTGGTGGAGGAGGGAGTTACGCGGAAGAATCTCCGTGGAATATGTTTCCTTGGGGTAAGGGACATTTCTCTGAAGGGGGCGCCGGGTTTCCCAGCATTACTTAAAAAACGATCAGAAATTAAATTAACTGAATTACGGAATTACTGAAAGTAAGAAACATCATTACTAAGTTACAGTACATTAAGTACATTTTAAGTTACAAAACTTAAAACGAATAGAAATTATAACGTATATGAGGAGGTTCACCCCCAACTCAATACCTCGCTCTTTACGTTACAGTTTTTTTAGTACTTTCAAAAGAGCTATCTTTTCTAATTCAACGTCCTTTGTGATTCAAACAAAATTCGAACTTTAGCGTCGTTACGGAAGTTAAATCGTAAATTACGTCAGAACAAAATTTCGAAAAAGCTATTTAGCCCCCCCCCCCCCAAAAAAAAAAAATTAATATGAAAATTTTGTTTTAATTATTCATGTACGGTGAGCCAAAATAAAAGCTGCATTAACTCAAAAACGTTCAGAAATTAAATAAAAAAAACAAGTTTTTTTTAACTGAAAGTAAGGAGCGACATTAAAACTTAAAACGAAAAGAAAGTATTCCATATATGAAAGAGGCTGTCCTCTCCTCAACGCCTCGCTCTTTACGCTAAAGTTTTTTTTATTGTTTTAATAAACAAAGTTGTGAGACAGAGTCAAACTTTAGCGTAAAGAGTGAGGCGTTGAGGAAGGGACAGTCCCTTTCATATACGGAATAATTTCTGTTCGTTTTAAGTTTTAATGTCGCTCCTTACTTTCAGTTAAAAAAAACTTTTTTTTATATTTAATGTCAAAAAAGGATGAGCAGACACGAGATGCATTGCATGGGGACTAGGACTATGATATGCCGATGCCAAAATTTTACAATTAAAACCGCGTTTGAAAATTTTCAAACAGTCTCAAGGCCAAAAACTTTTAGGATAGAGGTCTTTTAGTTCTGGTCCTTCCCTATGAGAACTCGCTTTCCCCATAAACCTCCCCAAAACTCAATTAAAAGGCTTCATAATGATTTTTCCCCTCACGACCGCACCTGCGAAAGAAATTTCTGTGTACATCCTTCCAGCAGTTTTTCAGTTTACAATCCCATAGTTGGAAAGATTAAACTATATTCCTGATATCTTGAAATATTTTTCCTGACTCAAAGAAGAAGCACGAAAAAATTTATGGAGTCAAGCTTTGATTGTGTTTTCGGGAAACAATGAATGCTAATTAGAAAAAAAAATTAAATCGTCAGCATTTGTCACTTGTGATTTTTTAATTTTGGAGAGTTAACTTTAAAGTAGAGTTTAAAATATGATAAAGAAAATCTGTTTTGCCGTTTTTTTTAACAAATTTCATTTTGGGTATCTTAGTTTAAATAAAAAAGGCACAAGGACACAATACCACTCTCCTTCTTCTTTTGCTGAGGAGGAGAGGGAGGGAAAAGCCCTATTTTCGACTTTTTTTTTACCTTTTGACACATATTTTGAGAGTTTATTTAAACATTTCAGAGTCACACTACCTCTTACCCCTAACTGTGCCTCTACAAAATTGTATTTTGCCGTACCACATCACTGAATTTTTTGGGTGGTCATACAAAGTCAAGAGAAAGGTCTGGACCCTATAACTACAGCCTATCCACTCTGCTGATTATTTATCCGCTATCACTGATAATAAGAGGGAACTTTTTTACTAAAATAATTCGAACATGAACAGAGAGAAACAAATGTTACCGAGTATAGTCAATATATCTATAGGCTATACGAGTACAGCCTATATATTTAGAGTATGCTTTAATATAAAAGTAAACAAGCAAACATGAAAGGAACAAATACCCATAAAAATGCTCCAGGTTTAGCAATTTGAATAAAATCAAAAATTAAATATCAAAGAATAAACATTCAATTAACCAGTGAGCATTATTTGCTTAGGTGCTATGTTTCTTCCAATGTCTAAGATGCGTCAACAAAACACGAAAAACAAAGCCTTTTATAATTCCCCACCACTTAAATTAATAATTTGCTAACTGAGAGTGATTGAAAACTAATGTTGGTTTAAGATTAATTGAGTACTCCACAAGCAAAACTTAAACACAATTTATTTTCTTTTTCTGAAGTTGTGGATGCAAAGCCCTTTAGTAACTTTATGTTTACAATATGGTTTCTTAAAAATAAGCATTACTAACTTAGGAAAGACAAATCAAAATTGCGCTAAGAATTACGAAAGCAATTTTTGGAAGAAAAGATGATAAAATCCATACTCGACTGTGCTTAAACGAATTGCCCCCGCTCAAATGCACAAGCAAACACCAAAATACTCCTGAATATTCTTCTCCCAAACGATTTATACAATCAAAACCAGCAATCTGTCTTCTTTGTAACTTTTCTCAACTGTCGTTTTATGAGGTAAATTGAACAGTCACTAGCTGTAGAAAACGTGTTAAGAGTAAAGGAACGTCTCTGTAATTATCTTACAAGTTTTATTGACTTGGCAATTGATTAGCTTAATCAATACATGAGTTTCTGGTACTCTATTAACTATTCAGTTGATAGAAGTAATATCAAATACTTACAACCTATTCAGCAGTTGAGTTGTAGAAAACATGCCACTACCCTTAAAAATTTAGGGGTGTCAGTCAGGGTATCTCACACTTATTAAGGTAGACAAGCATATAGGGTTATGATATAGGCTAGGACCTATAGCCTATAGCCATTGGGAAAATCTCTGTTTCGTTGAACACCCCAACATTCACCAGTGCACTTCAATAGAACCCAATAATACTCCCGACTTCCACAACTGAAGTTGGCTGGGACAGGGATGGCTGTGTGCAGTTATAGCCAAGCAGAAAATTATACTGAAAACACAGCCCTGCTAAAATCCTATCCAGTATTTCTCCGGTATCACCTATGCCGAAGAATACCATTACCCAGAACCTGGGACCCACACACCCAGACTACACCAATGAAGTCTGAGTATTCTCCAAAGTATTCTACACAGAAGAGGAGAGGACATTTATCTGATACCCAAATGGATGTACTATTACATTCAACACATGCCAGCGTAAAGAGGCCAAAAAAGGCCTGACAACAACTTCAAAGATTGTGAGGGATGCCTGAAGAATTCGGCACACTCCCATACACAAGCAAACACAAAAACACTTCATATTATTTTCTTATCTGGCAATTTAGACAATCAGAGTCAAAAGTATGTCTTCTTTGCAGCTTTTTGCCACTATTATTTTATAAAGTTAATTGATTTGGCAAGCGAGCAGAACATTCAAGAAAGAAAGAATGAATTCATTATTTAGCTTAAAACATAGATATATTAAATGCATGCATAACTTCTTTTAAAGATAATTTTATGCCTCAGGGAAAGAAGGAGATATTTGGGAAGGGTCAGTATGATCAGTGGTCTTTACAGTTGTCCGATATGTAGAGATTGGAAGGAAATTGATCGCATTTTCCGGGGAACTGTGAAACGTTATAGAGATTTGAGAAATGAAGTTTTTGTAGTGGATGAGGGGGAAGAATCGTGGGTGGAAAGACTGTTGGAGGAAGGGTGTTTTATGAGAATTAGGAATCTGGCCCGGTTTATTCGCGTGGAAATGACTCACCGGGAGGGTATTTTTAATGATTATGTATGCATTAGTGTCATGTAAGTTGTTTCTCCTTGTTTTAGTTGTTTTTACTAAATGATAAATTGATTCTTATAATTGTATTTCTATATGGTATCTCTTTTTTCCTTTTTTCGGGGCCATGGCCCTGCGAGTTTTTTGCGTCAAATATACTATAAAATACTTACGACCGATTCAGCTGTTGTAGAAAACATGCCTAATGTGAAAAGGCCAAGAAGAGGCCCACCAACAACTCCAAAGATCGTGAGAGAAGCTTGAAGAATCCCACCTAGGAACTGAGCTAGAAATGCCACTCCTAAGCAGATAAATCCAAATACTAGAGCTATTAGTTTTGTAAAGAGTGTAATCTTCTTTTCGCTGGCATTGCGCAGCACCGTTGTCTGAAACATGAAAAGAAATTGTCCTTTTGATCTGCAACGTTTAGAGTTGATCTAAAATATTGCCTTTGCTTCTAAAAAGACAATATACAAAATAGAACAGTTACAAATATAAATCAGAGTGGCACTGAAATCACGTGAACCTATATGCAAAGAAAGATTCAATAAATAAAAATAACAAAGAGGAGGGTTTAACACATCTTAGCAAATAAAAAATTTGATGTAGAATTTAGAGAAGAAATCAGAAAGTTTTGAGCAACAAAACGCTTTTTTCAAAACGAAGCATTTTAATGGGATGATTTTTTAATATATCATTGAGATGTTTAGTGGTATTCCAGTTCAAGTCAGGGGCCAATCTAGTAAGGAATATATGCATAGAGTTTATTAAAAATTCCCTAATAATTAAAAAAAGATAAGCTTGAATTGGTAAATGATAAACAAAACAGACATTTCAACCCAAAACTTGGTCAGTATTAGTCCGTCAACCAACTAAAGAGACGAAAAAAGGTCCGATCCTATGCAGATAATAACAGGCGACAAACATTATATTGTTCGTTTGATCAAATTGGACAAGTACAATCATTATGCATAAGATCCAAAAAATATTCTACAATTCAAAAAAAAAAAAACCTGCTCATTTTTTTGTCATAAGACAAGATTTTTCACAGAAGATTACAATACATCAAAAGTAAATAAATTTGTACAATGTAAAATAAACAGAGTTGGAGGTAAACTCTTTGATAGCTCCATGGGGCTAGGAAAAGAAAAAAAAACTAAACATAAAAAAAAACATGAATAGAAAATACATAGTTAAATATAGAAAAATACAAACTATTTAGCCATAAATATAAGTAATTTAACTACTTTATGACTCAAAAAGAGACAATTTAATAGCTACGTACTTGCTAATAACTAATAGCTCAAACAAAAAACTACTCAGTACTTTTGATGTATCGGAAGTAGGAAACTAAAAAAAAACAGTTCAATTTTATTCTTTGAAAATGTTGATAGTAAATTTATGATTACCATGCTAGCGATAGAGCCCATAGAGTGACAGCCAAAAGGGACCTTCAAAACAAGCTTAATAACAAAAGAAAGCACCATCATTGACTAAGAACAGGCAATAGAGGAAAACATCATCGTTTCGGGAATACAAAAATATCAGAAAAAACTAATCACCTATACTTAATCATTTCACAGCCTTAAAAGTAAAGAAAAAAGGTAAAGACTTTAAAGTCCCTACCGGCGGGGCTGATCTCCGTTTCATGGCCCTTCATCCAGGTAAATACCCTTCCTGTTTACCTTCTTCAGGTTTCTCCAGGTGCTTATTTAGAGCTGGGTCGACTCTGGCAGAGATTATAGAGTCACACCACTGACCCCCGTTCCAAACCAAATAACCAGCGACACCACGACTCAAACCCCCGGTCCTTATGGACAATCGATTTCCAGTCTAGCGTGCTAACCACTCAGGTAGGACGGCTTTAATGCAAAACCAAAAATTAAATTTTCAGTTGTGTAGATAAACTTTTGGCTTTACTTATATGTGAATACAATCTAACCTTTAAGAAATCCTCAATAGTAACAGCTGCAAGTGAATTGACAGCAGATGAAACGGTGCTCAGGCTGCCAGAAAAAATTCCAGCTACAAAAAGTCCTGGTATGCCAGGAAGGTTTCCCATCGTGTCAACAACAAACAGTGGCAATAGCTGTAAAAATGAGAAAAATTGGAACTAAATATTTTATAAATCAAAAATTATATCAGTATTATAGTTAGTTCAGACAAACAGTAAAAACAGTCTACTAGCCTATAAAACCAGTTATTAAACCCAAAGAAATATTAATGCTCCTCTTTTATGAGTAGAAAAGTGACCTAGCTCGCCAGTTACTTCCGGAATACATATTCATGTAAACCATTTTCCTATGCCTTATCATTACATAGCATTACAGATACAGCGTTGCGAACGAGGTACAACTGTACCGTTTTTGGTACACTTTAGAAGTCTGGGTACAATGCTAAACATTTGGAAATAATTTGGTACAATAGAAATATTCCTATACATTTGGTTTTACTTGCTCCTTTCTTACTCGAATATCTCCTCAAGTTTTAGTTTATCGAAAATGTTTGTCAAGGCAAATTTTCAACCTGCTCTTCATATGGTACAAATTATCCTCTTTCGGTACAACTTTAGTAGAAAAATTGGTAGTTTGCTTCAAACCGTTGGTAACATTGCACAGACACCACTTAGAGTTCAAACATTCCATTATTTTAGCGTGAGTCATTGTTTCAAAACTTTCCTTTGTCAATAAGGACAAGATAATGGATGAGTTTCTGTTCCTCTCTTTCCCTCTCTCCTAGCAGTATTATTATTTTTTTTCTAGTGGGTACCTTCAATAAAATTTAGTTTTTTTGCTAAGATCTTGTTTCTTCGTAAACGAGAAGATAGGACATTAAAACGCTTAGTCTTTAAAGAAAATATTTAACCTCTTCTAAAGCAAAAGAGACGTTTCTCTTCATCTCTCTTAGCTTTTTTGCTCCAGTGTAGCATCAGTGACATTTAAGTTGTGTGTATATTCTCTCTTTCTTTATCAAAGATGAACAGAATACTTAAAAAAGAGTTTTAATCTAATTTTAAATTAGATTAAAATTCGGATGATTTGCCCCCGACCATGCATTGCACTCTGGGCCGAAGGCATTGAATCAGGAGATCGGTACCTGCGCAACGCAGACCTTTGTATTGAATCAGGAGATCGGTACCTGCGCAATGCAGACCTTTGCATTGAATCAGGAGATCGGTACCTGCGCAACGCAGACCTTTGCATTGAATCAGGAGATCGGTACCTGCGCAACGCAGACCTTTGGTCAGCATGCGAAAAAGTTTTAAGTAAGTTTTTCTCTTTCATGCAGTTTTCTGTCTTTTATTTTGGAAACCAAAAAGGCAGTAAATTCAAAAATAACACACCTAGTTTCATGTTACTGATGTAATCACACTCAAGCAGTTTTCACAAAGATCAGGCACTTAGATTTTCAGACATGTTGAAATTCAATTTTTTTTTTTGAATAGAGATACGCAAATTTGACGTAAGTCCTTACTTCTGTTTAAAAGGTTGCCACACATTTTTTTCAGAGGTGATAAGCATATTGGCAGCGTTATATCAAATTCAGGAACCTTGTTACTATATGTATGAATACAATCTAGGGCAATAAGATTTAGGGAGGGGGGATATATCTTATTTCTAAATCTTCATTCACTAGAACAATTCCACTGTTTTGCGGCCACCGTTTAATAGCTTCTCCGTAAGAATACAAATATGCAAAAATAATAGCTACAAATGTTTTATAAAAAAAAAGACCACAAAATTTTCTTAATCTTAAGTCCAGATGCAATTGAAAAACGTTATCCCAGACTTTAAAGACGTTACTTGACCTTGAAAATAATTACATTCTACCTTCAGTTTTTACTTGCTTGAATAACTGTATATCAAACAATAAATTGTACAAAAGATACTGTTCGGTCCCACTTACTAGGGTTATAAGGAAAGAAAGGCAAAGATGGTTAGGTCAGCGTTATGGATGAAAAATGATAAATTGCCAAAAATCGTTCTTGGAACAAAAATTGCCAAAACCTGGTGCTGTGATGACTAGTCAGTAGTTATTGTAGTAGTAGTTAATCTCTCAAAGAAAAGGTGTCAAAATAACAAAATTAAAGGTATGCTTGATCTTTTTTTTTTTTTAATGCGTTTTTCTACAGAAAGAATTTCTTTTCATCGTAATTTATCGTTTCTGTAAAGTACATAAAGAAATAAATATTATATAGCAGTTTTCTGGACCTGTGTTGGGTTTGAATAATCATATTAGGTTTTTCTTTCGTTTCTTCTTTTTTGTGGTGTGTTTTTTTCTCATGTTTCATGTTATTTCCTAATAAATGTTAAGTCTTTAATCTCGTATTTTTCCTTTTCTCTTTTTTAGCCCAATTGACAAAGGTTTCTGGATATGAAGCCAGAATATTCAGTTTTATTAGTGAATGTGTATTTTTTTTCTTCTCAACTTTCTATGTCTCAATTAAAACGTTTGCTCGTAGTTATATTTTTATTACCTTTTAGTTATTTTTTTGTAAATACTATATCGATTTTCAATGACCTTTTTTAGCGGAATAACATTGACATCTGTATCATGATTAGAGAATAAAATAACATTTTGTAACCTGATACAAAATGAATAAATTGTAATTTGTTTGTCACCTGAGACAGTACGAAAGTAGCCATTTCACCTTGATACTAAAAATACTTCTCTCACCTTCCCCCTTGTTTAGCATTTATACAAAATACAAAGGGAGAATTATTTTAAGAACCTACTATCGTGCAGAAGAATGTCAAACGCCACTTTTTACCTGGTCACTATTAGTGATTCGTTTGGTGAGAAGTGGATCACAATAAGCATATTCTGAATAAATTGAAAGGCCAGCATAGGAGGTTATGAGACTTAGAGCAGTGAGGATTGGCCAATTTAACCACAAAGATGCTTGAGACTTCTTCAGGCTTCTGAAAAGGAAAAAATTGACTTTCCTATCAGTCCTGTCTTGATTGACATGATAAGGGTAGCAAGAATTCTACTCCTTAAGAGGCTTATGCACAAGTTACGGAGAGCAAATCATATCATGTCTTAATTCATGCATAAAGCAATTAAAAGAGACCAGGCCTGTTCCCAGGTAGAAGAGACCATGCAGGGATTACCAGACCCTGCCTCCATCCCCTTCTGAACGAATAGTCATTCCAAAGCCGAGCCTGCAACCAGGTAATACTTCAATGAGAAGATGAAGAAGAAAAATAGAACCGTCATCGACTTTACCATTATTAGCACTAATTGCCTTATTCACACTTTTGCCCATGAAAGAAGGATTACCTCTTACTGTTAGATTGCCGTTAACGCTATTCGCTAACAAAGAGAAGAACATCTTGAGAATTTGCTAAACCGTGACAGAGGTACAGGAAAAATATTTAGAGAAGAATGAAAAAGTTTGTGATACTTTGGATGTGAAGGTTTATTCTGTGAGAAAGAATAATTGACCATACTAAAAGGAAAAAAAAGAATAATAATAAGGCCCCTGGTACTTAAATTGTTTTAAATAAATTTCTTGAATATGGCGGTTATGAGAACAGAAATAAGATACTGAAGATCATGAATGTGATTTTTGAAAAATAGGAAGTACTTAGTGATTTTCGGAAAACTCTAATTAAACCTATCTACAAGAAAGGTGATAAGAGTGAATGTGGTAATTATGGACGCATTAGCCTGGTTACAGAAGGTAGAAAACTACTTAGTATGATGATACTTTTTAGACTTAGAGATGCTTTAGATAAAGTTTTAAGAGAAGAAAAATGTGGATTTAGGAAGAGTGGATGTGCGTCAATCGAATTTCCACTCTTCGATTAATAATTGAGAAGCGCCTGAGTCATTAAACGCCTTTAGTCATCAGTTTTGTAGATTATGAGCAAGCGTTTTGGTTAAGGTTGCTACGGTTAACGTAGGAAATGAGGTTAATAGCTAGTTTCGTAATAAAAACTTAAACTTAACTAAACTTAAGCAGGGTTGCGTCCTATCCCCATTTACATGGATAGTTTTAATGGACTTTGTCTTAAGGAGAAGAGCAAAGACAATGGAAGAACACGGAATCAAATGCGGAAGTAAAACTTTTCTGGGCTTAGATTTATGCACATGATTTAAGCATCCTCGATTAGTGTTAGCAAAATGAATGAACTTTTAGAGGTTTTGTGAGTTCAGGGTTCAAGAATAGGTTTGAAAACTAATGTTAAAAAGACTAAGTCACTAAGGCTAGGAATAAGTAAAGATGAAAACATGATGTTGGGCAACGAGGAGACCGATCAAGTGGACAGCTTCACTTACCTAGGTACTGTTATTAGTAAAGAAGGTGGGTGCAGTGAAGATGTTAAAAGTAAAACAGCCAAGACCCATGTTTTTTCACAGTTGAAAAGTTTGAAAGAATAGGAAGATACGTCTGTGAATCAACATTAAAGTATTGGGAGCTACAGTGATGGTAGTGGTCAAGTATGGTTCTTAAACATGGGCGCTCCGAAAAACGGTGGAAGCTTTGCTATACCTTTTCCAGAGAAATTATCAAGGGATTGTTTTGGTTACTCAACCGACTGACCGTATCTCAAGCACTACCATGTAGGAAAAGAGTGGTACAATTCCACTTTCTAGAGGTATAATGAGAGAAAGGTTGAGATGACTAGGCCACGTTCTACCGATGAAGGATTGTCAAAGAATGTCCTTTTCGGCCAACCGTCCTGGGTTAAGCAAAAAGCAGGTTGTCCCCGATTCGGGTGGGATGATGTCGTAAGAAAAGATTTAAGGGAAAATGGGAATATTCCTGGGAGGTTGTAAAGAAGGAGGCTTTGAGTAGATTGGGCTGGAGGAAGAGGAACGTGCGTGTCTGTGTTGGCCTCAGGTAACTTGGTGCGGCAGTGAACTATTAGTAGTAGCATTATTATACCCATGAAGACGGGTTTTAAAGGAAGAATAAAAGTCCTTGCACTCCATTTCTCCTTTTAAGTCATCAATGAACACTTCCTAGTAAAGAATACAGAGAACTTCGCATGATCAGGGGTCCCAACTTATGAAGATGTAGTGAAGGCATATGTAGTCGCATATGCCTTCTTTGTTTTTGTTTAGGTTTTTTTCAATGAAGATGCAAAAAAAAAAAATTCAAAATCCAAGGGGGGCTGGAAAACGCCCCCCCCCCCAGGCCCAACCTAACTGGCCCTCCTGCGTAAAGAGGCACCAAATAGGCGTTAGGACATGGAGAATGTTTTCGACCAATTTATAACCAAACCAGAAGACAACAATTTACTAGGGTCATTGTAACCAAAAAAGGTAAATGCCGCCCAAAATGCCAAGGTTGACTTCAACCTTGAAAGCCCACATATATAGGTGTAAGAGCATCATGGAGGTTAGCATGTACTTTTTGAAGTTATTGTGAAAGTAGTTGACAAACAGGAAACACTCTGTTTAAATTCATTCTTTTGATTTTGACCTCTAACTTGCATTTTTCTAGCAACTAGGGCATATTACCACGAAAATAGCCAATATACAATTATTAGTTTTATTTACTTATTGTATCTCAAAACATTTAAATTGAAAATTCGACTGCTTCAATCATCCTAAAAACCCTTTACGCTAAAGCAAATACAAAAAATTGACAAAAATCACTATTAGGGAGTTAGAGTAAATATTTTTTTTTTTGTATTTATTTACTAAATAATTACAACAAATATTCGAATTTTTCAAAAAAGCTCAACCCAAACATTAACATAAAGAGCAAAGAGAAGAGGGGAGGATTGGAGAGACAGCAGAGCCTCTTATATCTGCTGATATCCATTCGATTTAAGTTTTAAGTGCTCTGTGGTTTCACTTTATTTTATTTTTTCTTATTTACAGTGAACGGAAAGAGAAGTTTTTCAATATGTAGAGTCCAGTCGAAAAGAACCATTTTTTATTGGAATTTAGAAACTTCGATTTTCCACGGCAAAAGTCTTTCTTCAAGTTAGAGCAACCAAAATTCCTATTTATTTTCCATTTTGGATTAAAAAGGACGGGGGAACAACCCGGGGAGCATAACTTTCAAAAAAAATTTTTTTAGACACACTAAAATCCATTCTAATATTTTTTTTTAAACATTCACCACAATCGCTCATAATCAATCACCATCGAATTCTGAATCTTTTTCATTTAATAATTAATGCCACCAAGGAACGTTCTTTCAAGTTTCCCTCGTAGTTTGCTTTATGGACTTGGTTGAACTGACCCATGAACAGTTGAAATTTTAGAAAAGGCTCAAAAAATGTACGTCTAGTATTTCTTTCAGCAGGTTACACAATTTATAAAAACATGCAAGGAGAGCGTATGCTAGGGCATAACATTTTTCCGTTTTTCTTCGTGATAAAAATAAATAATTGTAGCGACTTTCTCACAATATCTCGAAAAACATGAGAAGAGAGTAATTTGTACCCTAAAACCCCAACAAATTTTTTTCATATTCACACAAATATTGTTAAAATAATTGGAAATAAACTGATTGAAGAAAAACAGTATTTTTAAAGCTTTTATTCTTCATTTTTTCCACAGAAAAATAAAACATAATTATCTTCCTTTTTTTTATCAGCATTTAAGCACATTAGCTTGTTCTATTAATAGAAAAATTGAGACAAATTATAACCTTTGTTTGATTTTGGATAGACAAAAAGTTTGAGCTTTGGAATCCCAAGAAGCATGGTGATACATTTCATCAATACTTAATTCATTGAGAATTAATTAGATAATTTGTGCTGAGAGAAGGAAATATGCAAATTAATTTAATATTTTCCATCATTACGGTATTTTAAGTAGAAATAAGACCAAATTTTAGCATCTAAAGTCGTTAACAGAAACTTGTTAGTCACGGGCATTAAAACAGTTTTATGGATTGAAATCCACGACTTAAACAAGTCTAATTTACTAACAGCTACATTTTTAGAGGGAGGTTATATGCATAGGCGTCATCGAGGGGGGGGGGGAGAAATCACCCTAATAATTTAGAAAACATCATAATTTTTAAGCAAACTTAGAAATTATAAGGTGAAAAACTGGTTTATGTGTTACCAGGTTCATTTTTTTGTCAAAACATAAAATTGGACTACGTTTAGAAGTACATTATAAATTAAATTTTTATTGAATTAAGGTCGATCACGGCAAAATTAAGATAGTGCTAGTTTTGTTTCAAGTTTGATAGGGTAAGATAAGTGTACGAAAACATATAGGCTCCATACACGCGGGGCGCTGAGAAGCCGTCAGTGAGTCTCCGCCGGACAGGCGCGGGAACTGGACTGCAAACATCCTTGTATTAATCTGGTTTCTGAGAAACTTACGAAAAATTTTTTAGAAATTTTACGCTACGCTTTTTCCAAGAACACAAAACGTCGAGCTGCAAAAACGCTACATTTTCAGTTCAATTCTTTCATTTGCATATTTTCTTTATTTCTTTTCAAATATGGTCAAGCGTTTGTTCAATAAAAATCTGGAGGGGGGAGTGGATAAGGTAGAGCGTTTGCCACTCTCCCCAGTGGTCTCTTTTTTTTTAAATATCCCAATACTACATAAAATTTGATATTTTGATAAATTTATGTATCTACTTTGAATTTTTTGGGAAGATAAACGTAAAAAAATTACTAATTTCTTATTTTAAACTGTTATTTAAGTAATTACTGTGAATTTAAAGACTTGTTTGTTCCTTTTCTTTTTTATTTTAATAGATTATGTAAACTCAGTAAAAGTAAAAATCATCGTGTAAAAAAGCCCCTTTCCAAGAAACAGTAATATTCAAGATTTCTTTTTTATTTCACTTATCGAACGATTCTTAACTTTATCATAGGTTGTATAGAGTACCTTCCTAGAAATTATTTGCCCCTGTTCACTAGAAAAATCCTTTCAGTCTCCTCATCAATGGTAAGCTGAACTTGCTTTTTGAAATAAAATTATTGAACTCTCTTCATTTGATGTCTAAAAATAATACATTTCTATTGCCGAATAAAATCCTAAGATTATATATTTTCCATAAAAAGGTTGTATTTGCAGCTTTGCCATTGTTCTGTAGAGTCCTAATACTTTGTATGTATTGACAGTGCCGGTATCTTCGACATAATTTGCGACAGCTGGAATGGGCTAAAAGAATTATAAATGAAAGAAAAAACAACAAGCAGCAAGTAAAGCTATTTAAAGCGTTTTATATTTATTCTATTCACTCTAATGTGTAAAGGGCCAAAGGATTGGTTCATAGAGACTCTTGGTGAATTTAGGAGGTAGTAGGTCATGAGGTTTACACAAATAATCTCTATCAATGAATGGTATATAGTAAAGCTCTCCCAACGAGTATCCATTCGACGTAAAATAAAGCATTACCTGTAAAACCATAAAGTCTGCTTTGATTACTAACGGTTGTATTTGATCCAGACCATACCATTCCGGCCAAAGGCAGTGCCCATTGCAGAAGCATCCTGAGCTGTCTGAATAATTAGAGTCGAAGGTTGGGGGAATAATGTAGATTTTTGTTGGGGGAACAATCTATTTATTGTTATATAGCATTTAAATGTGTTTTTTTATTTTCAACAAAACAAAAACAAAATCATAAAAAACTCCATGCAAGGAAATATTCCATTCAAAAAGTATAAATTATTTATGAGGGAAAAATCAAGAAAATAAATACATATTATCAATTAAGGAATAATCAGAAAGATATCCGTAATTAATCTTAGATAATTTGCGCTTGGCTCAGTTAGTCCTGAGAATCATAGGATTAAGCTTCACTTACTTTACCGTTAGCAGTCGCTGAATTTGCGCTTGATTAACTCCATAAAGGGACAGAAAAGTAAAAATGCCACCAAAAACTTGGGTCCAGACTGTGTGGCGAATCGTAGGATCTAACCGGAAATCTGGCGCTTGTAGCCGAAGCCCTTCGTCTGCGATTTCAAGAACACCCTTTACGCCACCAGCATCCAAGCTACCTTTGACTGCCACACAAATAACGGCACAAAACATAAGCAGTGACTGAAAAGTAGTCAGTTAGATTTTAAAGGAAGACAAATGTCAACTAATGTCAACAAATGCTAACAAATTTGTTAATGTCAACAAATGTCAACTAAAAGATCAATTTTTTCTGCAGATGAAACCACCTTAGTCAAAGAAGTAGAGTCAAGGAAATAGATATTTTTTTTTCTTTATTTTGAAATTTAAATTGCCATTCTTGAATAGGTAAAATCAGGGATGTCCTTAAACTAAAGAAGCGAAAATATAACAAATGGGGACATTAAATATGATTTATGGAGCAGAACATATTTAGCCTAATTAATAGTAAATATTTAAACATTATTCATAATTAACATTAAATATGTAATTCAGTAATTAAAAGAAAGAGAGAAAAATGCAGAGATAGACAGAATGACAGCAATACAGAATTAAAGTGAATATACAAGCTTACTGAGCTAGATTTTCTGTCTAAAAAGCAGGATGGAAGGTTTTGACAATATAAAGCTATCCTACCAGGCTAATTTGTTGAAGTACTTCGATTTTGTTTAAGAAAAAAAAATCGATCAAATTTATCCCAGTAAGATATTCTCAAAGTCATACATTCGCTCATTTGCTATTTCTGAGGCCTGAGGACAGACCTCAATTTTAGAAAAAACTTCCGTTTTTGCTGAATCTGCCTTTCTTTGACTCTAGATTTTGAAAACACAATTCCTATGATTTGAATAAAATCTAAAACAATAGAAGGATTTTCTCTAAAATTTCAGACGCATTTTAACAAAATCTTTATAACCTTATAAATCAGAATTTAGCGAATAAATGAAATTCAAAACGTTTTTCTTGGGACCCCTTGGTTCCGTTGTTCTGTTTCTGAAAGTTCTATTTCGAGAATATAAACTTTTTCCGACTTGATCAAAGCTCAATTTCTGTTGAAGGAGGAATGAACGAAGGTAGATACTTCAAGAGACCTAATTAGGATATAACATAGGACCTGGGTCCATTCCTTAAGGCTTCGTTCGTCAGCTACTTTTAGGGAGAGCAAAAGCCCATCACCTAGAAATTTTTCATATTTATACTAGAAAACATTATTATCACTGAACCCCAACATTCTTTTATTTTTCCTGCAAAAGGTTTCGAGTAGAAGATTATAAAATTGGAGTTAGTTTTATTTTGAAAATCCAACCCAAATGTTCTATTCCTCTTATTATTGAAAATATTCATAGAAACCTTAATGAAAACCATGTTATTGTTGAAAACCCTCATTAAAAACAACAACATTCTACATTTAACCTAAAGCAGAGCATTCTGAATTTGATCACTGCTTCTCTTCAAAAAAAAGAGTTTACAATATAGAAAGGTAGCCTCTGAGAGTCTGATGAGAAAAAAAAGTAAAAACATTGGCTGCTCAACACTTGTTTTCTTCTAAGCTGAATACTTTGTGTGCTCGCTTCCACAGCCTGGCCAAAAATAAATCCTTCTATATCTAATTTTTATCGTTTATAATTTTCAAAAGATAATTTACAGTACTCTGTAGTTTGATGAGTTTAATGAGAGAAAACGCTTGAAATATTTTCTACTCGACACTCGTTTTTCTTGTAAGCTGAATACTTCCTTTTTGGGGTTTGCAAAACACAGCACGAGCTTTCCATATTGAACGTAGCTCTGGCACTCCCTTAATACTAATTTTATTTGAAACTGTATATTTTTAAGTGTTTATTGTTAACTTCAGACTATGGTCATTGAGCAAAAATAATATTAAAAGTTTGTTACTAGTAAGTCCACGAACGTCCAGTATCCAGAAACGGAATTTCCAGTATCTAGGCTAGCCCAAGAAAGTCCAGTATTCAGGATAGCCCAGCTGTCTCTTCATACTATAGCCTTGACTACAAGAATATAGAGGAATAAAAACAAAGGCCCATGACTTTTCGCATCTTTCCATTAAACATTTTATGTTTAAGTATTATACACACTGAGCTCTCACAAGACTTGGATCATTTTCAGATAGAGCTATGGGACAGATTAGCAAAAACTAAATTCAGGTCTCTTGTTTTACTGAAATTTTCTGATCAGCTGGACGGTTTTTCCGATTGAAGTTAAATGGGATAGAAATTTTTTTTTGTATATCACAGACGCGTATTTCCATAGTGAATTTGGACTGTTTCGCATGAGTAAAAAACATTCTAGGCCAAATTTGGTAACTTCAAAGGACGTTTTCGTTTAGTAAGGATGAGGAGATTCCTAAAAAGATAACGGAAACTAAACTGCTATGAACTGTTTTCAAACGCTAACCAGTATAGTAAGCTACTATTAGCTAAAATGATTCAGGTAATATAGCTTAAAATCCAAGACTGAATAATAATAATGGAAGATTGTTATAAAGTTTACGCTGTCAAGTTCCAATGTCCAATTTATTTATAATCCTATATGTTTTCTATTTAAGCTTTATGTGATCTCCCTTTTTTCTTTTTTTTGTATTATTATTCTTATCAAACAGTTCATGGTGACACTATAAGTAAGGAGCGACACGGCTCAATAGTAACCGAAATTCTAAAAAACAGAATTTTGATAACAATAGATACATCAAAAGAATCTAATCTTTATGCTTATTCAAAATATATAGAGCTAATTAAATTTAATGTTACCCATCAAAAGTTACGAGACAGAGAAAAATTTGCCAAATTTTTGAAAAAGGGGGAAACACCCCCAAAACGTCAAACGATCTAAATGAAAATCACACCATCAGATTCAACATATTAGAGAACACTAATCTAGAGGTTTCAAGCTCCTATACACAAAAATGAGGAATTTTTTGCCAGAAGAAAGATTGCGGATGGGTGTTTAATTTTTTTTTCTATGTTTTTCCCAGGGGTGATCGTATGAACTAGTAATCCTAGAAGGTCAGGAGGGGGCTCATTTGTTCGGAAATCAAAAGTTCTAGTGCCCTTTTAAGTGACCAAAACCCCGTTCCTACACCTCTTTTTACCCAAAATCGTCACATCAAAATTTTAGGACATCCATTTTGTTCAGCATAGTAGAAAGGTTCAATAGCTATGCCTTGAGAGATGAGACCACCCCCCCAGAGACCCTGGGAAAAGGGCTGTCAGTTACAAAATACATCCATTTTTTACGTATAGTATTTGTTAGTGAGAAGCGTACACACTTTTTTTCGGGGGGGGGGGGGGGGGGTATTTTATGCTGGGGGGTCATTACGGTGAAAATTTTCCGTGGGGATGAAAGTTTCCAGGGGGTGAGCTTTCTCGGGAAAATTTTACGCGGGGAAATTTGCCAGAATTCCTTTACGAATTTCTTTGTGTTCGTCTTGCTTTGTCTTTGCCGACTAAATTTAACATGTGGAGTATCCTGGGAAAATTTCCAGCAGGATGGGGTATTTTTCCGCGGGAGCAAATTTCCACTAAGGATGGGGGATTTCCGGGAAAAATTTTCCACTGACAATTTCCAAAATCAAATCCAATATGATTTGAAAAACGAACTTAAATTAAAGAATTTTTCAGGGGAAAGGGCTGTAAGTTACGAAATTTACCCATTGTTTACGTATAGCGTTTGTTATTGGGTCTGCAAGAAATTTGCCTGGGGGATTTTCAGCGAAAATGGAATTGTCCGGGAGGAATTTTCCGCGTAGGGTGAGACGGTGGTTATTTTATATGGGAGGAGCTTTATTTTGAGGAATATTCTGTGGGAGGAGGGAATTTTCCACGGAAAGGAGCTGGATTTCACGGCATTATTTGGAAAACGATCAGAAATTAAATACAAAAAAAACAAATCTTTTCCATTAAAAGTAAGCAGGAATATTAAAACTTGAAATAAGCAAAAATTATTTCATATATGAGGGGGATTATCCCCTCTTCAATACCTCGCTTTTTACGCTGAAGTTTGACTTTTTGCCCCAATTCCTTAAGAACGATTTCTGAAACAAAAGGACCGTTTAACTAGAATAAACTGCTTTTTTACAGTTATAAGACACTTTAGCGTGAAGAGCGATGTATTGAGGAGGCGGCAACCCCCTCATATACGTAATGATTTCTGCTCGTTTTAAGTTTTAATATTTATCCTTCCTTCCAGGGGAAAAACTTCTTTTTCATTTAATTATTAGATTAAAGCCAGTACGGGCAACTGTACTGTGTTTGCAAACTAGAGTTTTAAAAAAAACAAAAAAACTTTTCGACCTGAATGAGTTCTGTAAAACTGAAAACAAGAAGAAAATGAATTAGTATTCAATAAAAAAAAAAAAAAAAAAAAAAAAAAATACAACATAAAAAACGCCCCTTACATTAGCTGGAAAATCGATTTCGTAAGGTTTTTGTCAGTCAAAAAGCACATAAATCAAGTGTGAACGAATAGGATTGCGACTAAACAACGACTGTCGACCACTCTCAGAGATAGGTTACACAACTTACTTGAAAGACATCCGCAATTAAGACTGCTTTCATACCTCCAATGGTAGAGTAAAATGTGCAAACAAGTCCAACAGCTAAAATAGATCCCACTTTGGATAGACCTGTTACGGCATTGAGCGCAAGAGCAGGTGCATAAAGGACAATACCCATATAAAGCGTCATTTGTAGGATGAATGCCACCGAAGCAGCTTGGCGAACTGACCGACTAAACCGTAGCTCTAGGTACTGAAAGAGAATGCTAATTATGCTTCTAAGTTCTTAACTCAGCACATCGAGAACACTCCCCCGTCCAACCAACAGGTTCAACGAGCCTCTTAGGGAACAATTTTGAGAATGCATACATTTGTAACATGAAACTTGCTGTTTTATTATATCAGACTCAACTCCCCCCCACTTACCAATTGAACAGAGTTTTTATAGAAACACTTATTAAGGCTATAGCTTCAACAATTTGTTTCTTGAACCGTTTCAGGGAAGTAGGGTATAATAATCTCAGCACAAAATGAGAAAAAATTAATAATAGGCACACTAACTAAAAAGAGGGGAAAACACTCAAACCATCAGAAACCAACCCCTAACCCAATATTCAAAATAAGAAAAAATTCTTTCTTTGAATTACATTTTTTCTTGTCTATAATATAACCCAGTGAAAATAATGAGCAGAAGAATTTAGATAAATTGGAAAACTTGGCAACCTGTTATATCTGAAATAGGAAAAGAAAAGAAATTAATATGCGTCTCTCTTTAAAGCCGTCGAATCCTTTCTTGAAGGCTATAGTAATTGTATAGCTTTTTTTTTCGTCATTTACATTTGTTTAAAGTAAAGAATAGATATACGAAAACATTATATACATCCGTAGTACAACAGCAAGATCATATACATGGGTAGACAGTTCATTTTGCCAGTTTGGACTACCTCTTCCTTTCCTGCTCCTTAGAATGACCTAAGTTACATAGAAAACTGAATGTTTCGGGTACATCTTGGCCAGAAAACAAAATATCCTATAGTTGAAACCCTAGAAAGAACTTTATCACACTCCATCCTCACCCCCCCCCCCCTGTCAAAATGTTATTCACGACTATTCAGAATATCCGTACGTAGAGTAGGATTATCAACTGAACATAATATATAATACAAATCAAATATTCTCCATCTAAAAAAATGTTGAAAGACTAAAAAAACAACTAAAATTTGTCATTCTAAGAGCTTTTAATTCAATATCGACAAAAGATAAGATATTGAAAAGGATATTTTTTGTTTATTTCTTCAATTCTTATTGATAAAAAACGTGCTAGATTATAGACTTAACCCAAACATACCTGAATTAATCACTTCTGAAGATTCGGTTTCTTAAATGAGGAAATAAGCCCCCAAGAAAAACATAATCTTTAAATTACTAGTAATCTTTATTTCTCTTTCTTTATTTGGTATAGATTAAGAATCTATGGTTGTTATTTTTAATGAAATATAAAAAATTATTTTTGTTTTCAAGTGAAAGTGAAGAACAACATTAAAACTTAAAACGACTAGATAAATGAGAGGGGATGTCCTCTCTTTCACCCTGCTCTTTACATTAAACCTTTACACTGCTATACTGAAAGTAATTTATTAGTGCAACAAATATAATGAATGACTAGTTGCAAGTTTTTATTTATCAATAAAATATTAGAACTAAAAATTGGGTTGTTGGAGCAAAAGCACATTGAAAAACTCTTCCATTCTTGAGGAGTTGTGAAAAACACTGTTTATCCTACTCCAATTACCTTTGTGCTTGAGCAGTCGTTCTGAAAGCGAGGGGGACAAAGGGTCAAACTTTAAAATAAAAAGAACTAAATACAATATCTGATACACAACCTAACTTAATATATAATAAAAAACATATTCAATAGTCACAAGTTTAAATCATTGTGCAGATTTACACTACTTGGTACAAAGCTGCAATCATAACAAGAAGCGTTTTCCACTGACACTTCGGAATCACCAGTGGAACAAAGAAGTTTACAAAACCAGTTTACAAAACCGGTTGTCAGATTGCAAGGTGTGGAATTGCAACATTTATAAACTCAATCCATGACCCAGCAAAACCTAAATCTACAACCTGTGTTTGTTTTTTTCAAGCATAATTGTGGAATTCACAATCTAGAAAACGAAGTCACAATCCCAGTAGTCTGTAGAACAGTATTTTCCTGATCAGTATTGTTAATGGAATGGCAAATTCATAATCCAGATGATGATTTTACTATTGGATTTGGGGAAAATTGATGATTATGGGCTGTGTATACAACGTTCTGATTCTTAACACTTAAAATCCCCACCCCATTAGAAAAAAACTCTGATACTCTCCCAAGGTATAAATCTGCAAAAACCTATGAAGAAAAACTACTGATGACATAGTTGGAATATCAATTTTTTTTTTCTATTTGCCTATTTTACTGTCTCAAAACTTTCTAATAACTCATCCCAAGCCCATGAGAAAATGTATAAAATACTATAGAGTGATAGACACTTGGCACTTACTTGATAGGCACTTGTTGCTTGAAGCTTAAAGAATACAGGTAAGAATCCATAGGCAGCCAGAGGAGTAGCAATAATATACGAGATATTGATTAGGACAAATTGGGTTCCATACATGTAGTTTTCTGAGGATACACCCAAAAGGGTAATAGAAGACATAAAACTTGCCATTAAAGAAAATGCCACTGGTAATGCTGACATGCTTTGTCCTCCAAGTAAGTATTCCTAAAAAAACAGTATTGAGGGGCTAGTATTGATCCAGCAGTCAGATGAATACTTCCCCATTAGGGTCAGACCTATGCGAAAAATGCTAATTACAGTTGAAGAACCAAAATGAGTTGAAAGATGTCAGATCAAAAACATAAAACTAAAACCTAATACCATCAATAACAACTCAGTGCAACACCAAGCCACCCAAGGCCAACACAGCTGTTGCCAACTTCAAAGTATCACTCTTTACACCCACCCAAGAAGTTTCAATTTCCTTTAAAGCCTTTCTTATTACCTCTTCTCATGCCATCCGAGAACAACCTGCTTTTCATTGGGCTGTATATGGATGGCCGAAAAGTACAATCATTGGCAATCTGTCATCCTTCATTTGCAAACCTTTCCTAACCATCTCAACTTTTCTCTCATTACAGCCCTATTAACGTGTAGCAAATTTTCCTCTGTCTTCAAAGATCACATGTAAATTCGACTTTTTAAACAATAATCAAGGGCAAATGTATAATCCAAGAGTGCCATATTTAGATGTGTATTTTTTTTTTTTTTTTATTTTTTTTTTTTTTTAATTCCAATATTCACGGCGCCAGGTACTTCAAAGTATCTGATATGCCGCTATTCATATACCTCTTTCAATGACCTCGAGGTTTTAAATGTCTATTGAACCTTCTTTTGAAGGTGTCAGCAGAGGGATTTGCAGGAATAATATCGCCAGAAAGATCTGTTCTAGATACAAGTGCGACGCCGGATGAACCTGTTCCCCGAGTACTCGATTTTCGGCGTATCCTCTTTTATATAGTTGGACCGAGCTGTGTGCCTTCGTGTCTGCCTTGTTGGCCGGACAAAGGGGGGGCATAATTTGAGAGACCTCGTCTGTGGGAGGCGAATTCATGTACTTGTAGAAAACAGCTATCGACGCTACATCAAACCTTTCATTTATAGACAGGAGCAATTCTTGTGTAGAGGCGCAGCCGCCCTATTGCCCTATTCTGGATCTTCTGAAGTGGTGCCAACAGCGTTTTCGGAGCACCAGCAAAGAGCGGGCATCCATATTAAGCTATGAGTCTGATGCAAGAATTGTAGAGCGAAATAATCGAGGTTGATGGAAGAAAGTTTTTGCAGCAAAGAGTAACTCCCAGCTTTCTTGTATATGAGGCTCCCACCCGATCAAGGTGGTTGTTACAAGAGAGATCGGTGGTGAAATGAATGGAGTAGATGAAGCTCGTCGACTCTCTTTATAGCTTCATTTTTGAAGATTAAACTGGGGTGTTCACGTGGCACCTTTGATCGGGTTATTAGAAGCTCCTTTGTTTTCGACGCATTGAAGTTGATCATCCATGCATCAGACCACTTATCAATTTTCAAAAGATCCATCTGCAGGGAAAGGGAGGCTTGTGTTGGGTTTTCGTGTTTAGGGACAGCTGAGTGTGTTGTGGTATAGTTGGCAAAGTGATGCAGAGGGTTTGCGAGGTTGTCACCCATGTCGTTTATGTAGATAAGGAAGAGCGTAGGTCCCAAGACACTGCCCTGGGGTACCCCTGCTTTCACTGGATATTCGCGGGAAATAAACCCGTCAAGAACAACCCGCAGTGAACTATCGGAAAGAAAGCTCTCAATCACTTTTAACAGACATCCACGAACACCATACACATAGAGTTTCTTTTGCAGGCCACGGTGCCCTACTCTGTCAAAAGCTTTCGCAATGTCGAAGGATAATAGCCTGATGTCGTATCCCGTTGCCAGTAGTTCTATCCACTCCTGATACTGGGCCACTAGGCAGTCTAATGTTGTGAGGTTCCGGGGGAATTCATATTAGCTATCGCCTAGAAGGTCATTTGATTCCAGGTGCTGAGGAAGTGTTTTATTGGGGACGCTCTTGTAAACTATGCCAGCAGATGAGAAAAGGATAGTAGGCCTTTGGGAGCCCATGCTCGTTTGATCGCCTTCTGGCTTTAGAGTAGGTATAACATGGGCGGACTTCCATGTTTGTGGGAAGGTTCCGGAGCAAAACCACAGCCGGAAAAGCAATGACAAGGGTCCAGCATAGTTCGGCACTGCAGGACTTGAGGACAACATTTGGTATGTTGTCAGGACCCATGGCTTTGGTCACATCCAGATGTTATAGAATGCAAAGGTTCTTGGGAGAAGAAAAATTCACGCGTTCCAGGACAGTGTTGGTTCAGTCGGAGAAATTTGGTACTTCTTCATCGTCATCCTCCAGATTCGAGATTTCGGCAAAAGTCTTAGCAAGAGCTTCAGCCTTTGCCTTTGGATCTTGTACCACTGTCCCGTTAGTCTGGAGAGAAGGAATTGCGGTCCCATTGGACGATGGTAAAGCCTCCTTGACAATTTTCCACCAACTCTTTGCCGAAGCAAGTTGAGGCTTGGTGGCGAATTTCTCCTTATACTGAACCCGGGACTGCCGAATCGCTCGAACTGCATCTTTGCGCGCATTTATGAATGCAATTCTGCCCTCTTCGCTCTTCGAAAGTAGCCATTGCTTGTGTGCCTTTTGCTTTGCTCGGATTGTCTTCTTACACTGGGCGTTGAACCAAGGTTTGTCCGTACTGGACACCTGGATCCGCTTTAAAGGGTTATGCTTTTCGACAGAGTCAACTATGGCCTGGTGGTACTTATCTGCAGCTTTCTCTGGGCCTACCAGGAGAAAGGCTCTTCACTGCTGAGAAAAAAGAGTGTTTCTCAAACCGTCCCAATCACCACTTTTGTATAGCCAAATTGTTCGCTCATGCTTTACTGGAGGCGGAATACGTAGGTTTCCACGTGCGACGACGGCAACGTGGTCACCTGGTGAAAGCATGAGCGTCTACCTTAAAGGATTCAGGATTATCTGTAAGGAATAGGTCAAGACGATATGATCTGTTTGGGCCATGATACGTGTCGAAATCGACAAGTTGTTCCAGCCCGTAAGAGAGAGATAGATCATACAAGTCTGACCCTTCCCTATAAGTATTTTTGCTGCAAAGCCACAGGCTATGATGGACGTTGAAGTCTCCATGAAGGATAATGACAGACTTAGCGTGCTTGCCCCGAATATATTCAAGGGAGGTTTCAAGGTAGCTGGTAATCTGGTAAGTTGGAGGGTTATACAAGGTACCAACAATCACGGATTTATTTGGGAGGGTCACCCTGACCCACAGAGCTTCTTCGCCTGCTGAATCTGGTATGTTCAGGCATGAATAAGGTATATGGCTCTGTATATAAACAGCGACACCTCCTCCTCCGTATTTAGCGCCGTCAGTACGCTCTCGATCCCGCCTGAGGAGCGTGTATCCCTGTATGGCAACCTCACTGCTCTGAATTTCTTAAAATTCAGAAATTCGTGTATGTTTTGAATAATAGTTTAATGGAAAATAGCCAATAGGGACAGCACTTAAACAGTACAAGGCAGGTCATATTGATAGTTTGCCTATTATGAAATAGTAACAAACAAATTTGTTTTCAATAATGGCCAGATTTGGGTGTGTTTTTATGTGTATCCTAAATTTAATTTTTAATCAAAGAACACTACAATACAAGACAAAGGAACCCATATATTTCTTTCTAGGTTGAATGAGGGAGCCTACCAAAAGTTCTTTAGAGGTTATAGAACTTGCGATTTATTTTCTATTACGGTAAGAACATTGCAAATAAATAAAAACATGTAATACCGAAATAATTAATGCAGAATTGATTCAGATTACTATCTCGAAGCAAAGGGTAAAGGCCAGACACAAAAAGCATAGCATGGGTGTTAAAATTCAACTAGATATATAATAGTTATTTAAAATAACTGAAAAGCAATACCCTGTTTTGTTGTTGTTGATTTGTTTTAAATTCATGGCACAGTATGAGAGCCAAGAAAGGGAAGCAGAGGTTCAAGCCAACCTAGCTGAAAAAAATCTGTGATTCTTATCATTATACCCATAGCAATATTCATGAACTTTTCTGATTATTTACTGTTTAGACAAATAAAAGTTCATATCTATGTGAGGCTGGATTTTCAGTTATGGTTTACATTAAAGCTAAGTACAGAAATAGATTTGATACTTCAAGCTCACTGCAATTAAAAGTAACTAAAGTTGAAGTTGATGCTGAAACTGTAATGAAGAAAAATTAGAAACAAATACATCCTTCCCATTGAAATAACTCTGTAAAAAAAAACTTGCAGGTGGTTATGTGCATAATAAAAAAAATTTATTTAAGTTGTTTTTATTATTTTAACAGTCTTTGTATTGGTAGAGCTTGCACTTTTTTTTTTTTTTTTTTTTTTCAATTAGAACAAATAACTGCTGCTACTACACCACTACAGATTCTGAGCATTACCAATATTAATGCTCATAACTGCAATCCATCCAATACTTGCTTGTGATTTACAACCCATAGTTTGGGAACCACTGTTCTGCACTAAGAAAAATAAAAAGAAAGGATGCCTCTGTAAAAATAAAGAGAAGACAGTCTTCCTAGATGAAGTTTTTGAAACTGCCTCTTCTGGCAGTGAGAGCAAGTGTGGCAATACTGGCAGTGAGAGCAGCAGCAAAAGTGAAATCTAAACCTCCTGTAAACTTCAGAGGGGGTTCATTGGATTGGTAATCAGAAGTTCTAATGCCTTTTTTAAGATTCAGAGTGATGGGAGGGTGGATACCCCCCCCAAGGCCTTGTATTTTCCCAAAATGCGTCTGATAGAAATTTTGAGATTGCCATTTGTATTCTTAGAAACTTCAAAAAGAGCTCATTTGATTGGAAATTGAAAGGGCTAGTGCCCTTTTTAATCGTCAAAAGTGATTAAAGGGGAACTAACCCCCCTCCCATGCCCACCATTTCCCCAAACACATCCAATCTACATTTTGAGACTGCCATTTTTTTCAATGTAGTTAAAAGGTCCAGAAACTATTTCTTTGAGAATGACACCCCCCCCACACACACACAGCCCTCAGGGCAAGGGTTGTCAGTTATACCCAGGGGCATATAAGGTATATATAGAAAGGGTGATTGTATAAACTTTGAGAGGGGCTAATTTGACTGGAAATCAGATGTTCTAGTGCCCTTTTTAAGATTAAGAGTAATTGGAGAATGGACCCCCCCTACACCATGTATTACACCAAAATGCATCTGATAGAAGTTTTGAGATGGCCATTTGTTGTCATAGAAAATTCGAAAAAAGCTCATTTGTTTGGAAACTGAACGGTTAGTGTTCTTTTTAATAGTCAAAAGTGATTGGAGGGTAACTAAACCCCCTCCCACGCCCACTATTTCCCCAAACACGTCTAATCAAAATTTTGAGATAGCCATTTCGTTCAACGTAATTGAAAGGTCCAAAATTACGTCTTTGAGGATGACGCCCCCTCCTCCACAGCCCTCCAGGCAGGGGCTGTAGGTTATGCCCTGAGTGCATAAGGTAGCCTATATACAGAAAGGATGATCATATTAATTTCAGAGAGGGCTCATTGGATTGGTAATCAGAAGTTCTAGTGGCATACTTTAAGATTCAGAGTGATGGGAGGTTGGATACCCCCACACACACACACACACCTTGTATATTCCCAAAATGCATTTGATTGAAATTTTGAGATGGCCATTTGTTGTCATACAAAATTCGAAAAACGCTCATTTAACTGGAAATTGAAAGGGCTAGTGCTCTTTTTAATAGTCAAAAGTGATTGGAGGGCAACTAACCCCCCTCCCATGCCCACCATTTCCCCAAACACATCCAATCAAAATTTTGAGATTGCCATTTTGTTCAACATAGTTAAAAGGTCTCAAAACTATGTCTTTGAGAATGACAACCCCCATAGCCCTCAGGGCAAGGGTTGTAAGTTATACCTGGGGGCATATAAGGTATATATAGAAAGGGTGATTGTAAGAACTCAAGAATGGGCTCATTTGATTAGAAATCAGATGTTCTAGTGCCCTTTTTCATATTCAGTGTCAGAGGGTTCTTTGCAAAACAAATATTCCTTCATTTCCAAATTGTCATAAGCTTATTTATTCTTTCCTGTATCAAAATGTTCTTCCCATCTCTCTTAAACACTTTTCTTATCACTAATTGAAGCCTCCCTTTCATCTTTAACTAGGACATGCTAAAACTAGTTATTTCCTTTCAATTACTTAATGCACCAGTACAAAATATTAGCACAAGGCAATCTAATTGCATCTTTTAAATCCTTGGCATTTTTTCCATGGCCTCCCCTTCATACACCCTTAATTCATACCTTAATGGCTTATCTACCTCCTACTTATTCTCATGTGCTCTAATACCCAAATACTTCTCTTTTCTAGCAAGCTTAAAGCCTTTTCGCAATTACTCCTAACTAAATTTTTTACATTCTTTAGTTTCATATTAAACAGTTCCTGGAACATTCCTCTCAAATTCTTGTCCTGGAGTCTACCTTAATCATCCACCTATGTTATAACTTCCTGGAAGGTAAGTTACCCTTCCTAAATTCCAGATTAAGGATAACTTCAGACATTAATTGATGATGATTTTTCACCTTTAAAATTAATAACAGCACTACTACATACCCTAGTATCATTGGTTAAAGTTCTAGTTTAAGGGCTCCTTGCTATCTTGGAAAGTGTTTGAGTTGGGTGAATAAATCCAGGGCCTAAATATTTCCTGGGAAGATGTTTTAACCTACTATCTTGGCCCATTTCTTATTTCTATGGCTTAGATAATTGTATAGATGACATGTCTGAATTCTGACAAAAAAGTATTTTACCTTAATTTTGAGTTTTCAATTTCTTTTTCATTGGCTTTAGTTTTTGAAAAAGCAATTCTTGTTATTCATTAGAATTTAAATCCATATTAAGGATTTTTTTTCTTTAATTACCTTAAATTGCAGCTAGGGGCAATCTAAGAATTTCTCCTTGTAGAGCTCCAGAATGATGACTAGTTGTATGCAAGAATAACTGGTGACCAAGTGCTGCTCCATCTTAGATAGCATCCCAATTAACTTTACACTCGTTGAAGGACAACTCAGCATCTAGCCTTCATTTAAAAACATCAACAGATTCAGCAGTAACAGTTTCATTAGATAATTTGTTCCAATTGTTGACAATATGTGTTGAAAAGAATTGAGTACAGACTCTAGATGTTGTAGACTGCTTGACAAGTTTCAGTTGATGACCTCTAGTTTTAAAAATTGGTACCAACAGTAGGGAATAATGCTAGGAGAATGTTAGCCCTCAATAACTTAAAGGCTGAAATGGCATCCCCTCTATTTCTTCTGTATACAAGTGTAGGGAGGTTCAACTTTGATAGTCTTACAGGATAGGAAAGCTCTTGTATGCCAGATATCACTTTAGTAGCATGTCTCTGCGCATCTTCAAGAACTTTTATATCTTTTTTAAAATATAGAGAGGCAAGTGACATTCCGCCTTCAAGCTTAGGACATACAAGTCCCTTATAAAGAAGACTGATGACTTTAGAAGAACAAGTGGAAATGGTACACTTAATCAAACCCAAGGTTGAACTAGCCCCAGCAGCAGACCTCTTAGCATGTGTGCTGAATTTTAATTCATTGCCAATAGTGACACCAAGATCTTCCTCATTGTGTACAGAGGAGAGTGGGTGGCCTAAGAAAAAATAAGAGCAGCAAGGGTGCAGATTGCCTAAGTGAATGATATGGCATTTGGGAACATTAAATTCAAGAAGCCAGGCATCAGCCCATTGACCCAGCAGTTGAGAATTATTTTGCAGTAGAGATTGATGTTGATAGAATATGACTGATTCACGAAACTTCATGTGATCTGCATAAAGAGTTGAATTACTGCTGATAATGGTAGGAATATCATTGATGAAAATATTAAATAATGTAGGACCCAAGACACTTCCCTGAGGAACTCCACTCAGAAGACACGTTGAGGAAGAAAGAATACGATTTCCAGTCATCAAACAACTGAACACATTGGTTTCACAAATAAAGAAAATCAAGGATCCAAAGCAGAGATTTCTCTTCAAGCTTGACTGCACGCAGTTTAATGGCAAGTCAATTGTGACAAACTTTTTCTAAAGCTTTAGAAAAGTCAAACAGAATCATGTCAGCAGGAACCCCCATATCAAGAAACTTGGTGATGTGATCATATGATTCAAGGAGATTACTATCAACAGATCTTTCAAAACAAAAGCCATGTTGTTAACTGTGTAAAACATTGCTTCAAGGTATTTAATAACTGCAGAATTGATTATTCTTTCAAAAACCTTAACAGCTGCTGATGGGTTGATAATTTTCAGCAAGGTCCTTTCTACCATTTTTAAAAATATGAATAATATGTGCAGTTTTCCAGTCCTGAGGTAGTCTAGAAAGATTTAATAATAAATTGAACAGCAGGGAAAGAGGTTGACATAAAACTGTACAACATTTGTGTAGGATACAGGGGTGAATGCCATCTGGGCCAGCAGATTTATTCAGTTTGAGGAATGTAAGTTCTTTTAGAACCAATGTATCTGCAATCAGAATTGGTTCCATATTATGTGATACATCATATAAAGGAGGTGTAGGATATACAATACTGGGGGTGGACAAAAAACAGAAGAGAAATATTGATTGAAAATTTCAACTTTCTGTTTGGGATCAGCAACTAATTTACTATCATGCAGGATATCTGGGATTGTGTGTCTGCTGCCATATTTTTGAGTGGCATAATGCCAGAAAGATTTAGGGTTAACCTGTACTTCCTCTACTAGTTTTTCCTCAAACCTGCCCTTCAACATCTTTATTTGGTTTGTTGTTTAATTACAAAAGAATTTGAAAACTAGATAATTTTCTGTGGTCTTATTTTTGCTATAGCGGTTCCATGCTCTGTGTTTTCTATTGATTAGCTTACTAATTTTAGTAGTTAAAAAAGCTAAACTTTTTGCCTGTTTTACCTGAAAAATTCTGGTGAATGACTTTTCAACATTTGGAATTTCCATTTTTATATTTGACCAACATAGATTACATTTAATCTAAGAAATAATTATACAGAACTTTGAAACCTACTAGATTAGAATTGAGCAAAAGGTACAAGGCTCAAAACACTTTTCTTATTCTTGATTTTAGCAGAAGATCTATTTTGTAAGGTTTTGCTTTTATAATACAAAAATTGTAAAAGGTCATCAAAGGCCAGTGCCCACTAAAGGAGAAGGAATGGGGGAAGATAATTCAAAATATCTTTCTAGGAGATCATTAAGGCTCTGGAAGCACCCCTGTTACTTTTATTCATCTAACCTAACTATTTTCCAAGATAGCAAAAAGCAACTAAACTATAATTACTCTGTAAGCCTATCCTTTAAACCTGCCAGTCTCTAATTTAGGTAAATATTTATATCTACAGACTATTCAGATAGCTAGGAAACAAAATTACCTCCAGAATCAGAATTTCAACTTGAATCAAAATATGACATTTGTTCTCATTGCAAATTCAATTTTAACCTAACTTAACCTAGCCATTCTAACCTAACACAAATATATAGCTTATATTACATTTACCATGTATTTATTGATTCTTGATTTTGTCACCATTGATTCAATTTGCAGTTAAACCAGTTTTAATAAGATTGATGCTAATATAGGTATACAAACCACATCTAAAGCAAGAAAAAAAGATATAATCTTTGAGGGTCTGTAAAGGGCTTAAAATTGAATTTGCAGTGGAAACAAATGTCCTATTTGGGTTCAGGATAAAATTATGATTCCAAGGCTAAGTTTGTTTCTTAGCTATCTGAATAATCTCTTAATGTAGATATTTAACCTAGGCTTATTTATAATTACATAATCAATAGTGTTGGCAGTTTTACCATCATGTGAATATTATGTTAACTAATTGGCTGATTCATGACCAACTGCTATTCTGATTATAGCTAGATTGTTATCCCTGAAAAACTGCAGTAGTCTACTTTAGTCTGCAACTGTTGCTATTTCTCTTTTCTACAGTGAAATTCAACTAGGTTAGGATATTATACATCCATATTCTGGTAAATTTTTACCAAATCATATTATTGACTTACAAATAAAGTGAATATACCATTTGATGCCTTTTTTTATGCTGATTATGAATATAATAATCATTTTTTTTGGAAATTAATTTTAGCCCCCCCCCCACCTACATATATCAATTCCAGATATATATTTGCACATTTGGGGTGGGGGTTAGGTTTGGGGGGGGGGGCTAAAATTCATCACTGACAAAAATGATTATTTTATTGTAGGCATAAAAAAAGGCATCAAATGGTATATTCACTTTAGTTGTTACTCAATGATATGACTTGGTAAAAATTTACCCATATTCTTAGCAACATGGTATCAGAATCCCCTAATAAGAATAAAATATTTCTACCTAGGATCCAGTCAATTTGTTCCTTTGAGTCTTTAAAATTCACTTTGAGTCACTGCTAGGCGATCTCCTTCAGTTGATTTTGCAGGGGCATATACTACCATGATTGATACCTTGAACTTTTTTGTCATAAAATGAGCAACTATAATTTCATTACTAGCCTAATACCTTCACATCCTAAGCAAGAGTTGAAGCTTTCTTGTTCTTCAGGAGCCCTAAATCCCTACCTATACACTCTGTCTGAATAATAGATTCCATATTAACTGGTTTCATTTGTCTTACTCCTGGGATAAAACTTTCTGAAACTCCTGGCAAGTCTAGTTCAAAACTTCTCAGTCAAAATGTTGATAGCCTACAATCACCTATAAATTTCTACCAAATCATATTATTGACTTACACATAAAGTGAATATACTACTCTATACCTTTTTTTATGCTGATTACGAATATAGTAATCATTTCTATTGGAAATCAATTTCAGCCCCCCCTATATATGCCAATTCAGGGTATATATTTCTATAACCTAACCTAACCCTGAATTGGCAAATATAGGGGGGGGGGGGGCTGAAATTCGTTTCTGATAGGAATGATGGTCAATATATACCAAATCATATTATTGAGTTAGGACTAAAGTGAATACACCATTCGATGCCTTTTTTTTGCTGATTACAAATATAATAAGCATTTATATCGTAAATGAATCTCAGCCCCCCCCCCCCCTATATCTGCCCATTAAGGGGTAGGTTGGGTATAGCCTAGATAGGGGGAGGGGCTGAAATTAATTTGTAAAAGAAATGCTTATTATATTCATAATCAGCAAAAAAAAAGAGGTAAAGTTCTACAAAATCATATTATTGAGTTAGGACTAAAGTGAATACACCATTTGATGCCTTTTTTTATGTTGATTACAAATATAATAAGCATTGCTATCGGAAATGAATTTCAGCCCCCCCCCCCTATATATGTCAATTCAGGGTTAGGTATAGCCTATATAGGGGGGGGGGGGCTGAAATTCATTTACGAAAGAAATGCTTATTATATTTGTAATCAGCATAAATAAGGCATCGAATGGTGTATTCACTTTATTCCTAACTCAATAATATGATTTGGTAGAAATTTACCCAATCACCTTCTATCAAGTAAAAAACTGTCAATCTAACAACCTTGTTAGTTCTCTGTTTGCCTCCTGAAAACCTGAAGTATATTCCAATCCCAGCAGAGATGGCAAGAGTAGCTGAAAAAACGACATAGTCGAGGACATGAAATCGATTTCCATCTTCCCTTTCATTCATCGCTCAACATGTGCTCCTTTTTCAAAATTCGAGACTTAAGTGTTAATGATTAACAAAACAAAAGTCTTGGGCAAAATTAACAAAAGTCTTCGGCAAAATTTTGCGGTCAGATTTCGCTGTTAACCCCATGAGCCATGAGTCGCGCTAAACTTTTAAGTTCCACAACTTTGGTCATAACCTCAAGATTTTGAGCTCTGCCTGCTCTGATTTTTTATTTTGAAGGGAAGAGTGTCAGTATAAATTATTCTGCTATTTTTCTAAATTGGACTATTATTTAAAAACCAGTGTGGCTCTGGCTTGACGGCAAAATTTTCCCAAATATGAGCTCAATTTTTTTGGTCGAAAATGGATAGTTTAAAATTCTTTTCAATCCCTTTAAAATTAATCCACGAGTTGGAAACCAGTTTACGCTCTTGCGGATCTTAAGTAAAAAATTATTATAGGTATCATTATTCTTAAGACATAGTGGCCTTCATAGCCAAATTGAACCAATTATAGATCTTTTCTAGATAGACTTCGTGGAGTCGACATACAATTCAAGCTAGGTTTTCTTATAAGGTTTTTGGTTGATGCCTTTTCAGTTGAACCTGCCTTTTTTTGGTCAATACCTTTTTTGCCAATTTTATTTCATATTAAATGATTCTTCAGACAACACTTTTATTTTTCAATAAGTGTTTTTTTGTAAAGACCTTCCTTGAGCAATAAATTTTTTCCTGAAAGCATTTTTTGTTACGATACTTACTTTTCTGTAAAGTCTTCCTTTCAAATATGAAGGAACCCTTTATTTGTATTATAAATGCCTAGGCTCTTATGTACAGAACCGTATACTATAAAGAATCTTTATAAAGCTCATATACACGAGGTCTATCTGCTTCATCTTGGTGTACACAACATTAGACTAGGTACCTAGTAATATATAACTGCTATTGATATGGTGAAACAACAAAAACAAATACGTGATGGCCAGGTGAGGCAAAAACTGATTAAGTTAAACCGTTTCCAAAGAAAGGCCTTTCAAGATGCATAAGGCATAAGCTTCAACCAAAATCTTTCTCGTCAAGTTCCTTTGGCAGAGGGTTTTCGTGTCAAAATATTTTTCTTCCAAGGCCAAATACGCACTGGTTGGAAGGAGGGGTGTTTTGCACAAAAGTTTAGGGCCTATGAATCTTTCTGATCCTTAGTTTTTTGTAGTTTCCCCCACCCACACTTTTATCCGCCCCTGAAGTCATTGTAAATGCACAAAAAAACATCCTGATCTTCACCCTGTAGCGTCTGCCCATAATGGATATAAGAAATATTTCGTACCCTCTTTTGTCAAGTGCCACAGTATAAGGAAGTTTTGGGAAACAAACTGTTCTCTATTTTTTCCCCCATTTCATGTCAAAGTTGACAAACTCTGTAATTAAAGAATTTCACTCGAGTATTAAACTGATGAGTTTACTGTGTGGAAGTATTCTATGTGGCTATCCACCGTTTTGTTTTTAATCTCTATATTTAAATAAATAAAAAAAACAAGTTTTTTAAACTGAATGTAAGGAGTGACATTAAAACTTAAGACGAACAGAAATTATTCCGTATATGAAAGGGACTGTCCCCTCCTCAACGCCTCGCTCTTTACACTAAATTTTTTTATTGTTTTAAAAAATAAAGTTGTGAGACAGAGTCAATCTTTAGCGTAAAGAGTGAGGCTGTGTGGAGGGGCCCGCCCCGTTTAGATACGGACTCAGTTCGGTTCGTTTTATGTTTTAATGTCGCTCCTTACTTTCAGTTTAAAAAACTTGTTTTTTTATTTAATTTTTGAACGTTTTTGAATAAATGCAGGTTTTGATTTTGTCTCACCGTACATGAATAATTACAACAAAATTTTCATATTAATTTACTTTTATTTAGTTAAATGGCTTTCTCGAAACTTGTTTATTTTATTTATGAACGTTTTTATTAGTAATAAATATACGTAACTTACGAATTAATTTACGTAACGAACTTCAATATTCATATATTTTTAATACGTTTATTAGGGGGTTCGCCCCCTATTCAATACCTTGCTTTTTAAGCGAAAGTTCGAATTTTGTTCCAATTATTTAAAAATGACCGCTTAATCACAAAGGCCGTTAATTAAAATAAATAGCTCTTATGAAAGTACTACAAAATCTTTGGCTTAAAGAGCGAGGCATTGACTATGGGGTGAACCCAATCATATATGTAATATGTTCTGTTCGTTTAAAGTTTCGATGTTGCTGCTGTTGCAGTTGAAATACTTGTTTTTTTATATTGAATTTCTGATCTTTTTTTAAATAATGCTGGGAAGTCCGGCGTCCCCTTCATAGCAATGTCCCTTCCCCCATGAAAACTTCCTTCATGGAAAGATCCTCGCACATAACCCCCGAACCACCCCCCACTACCAGGAAAAATCTCCCCTTCTAAAACGTCTGTATGCTTCCAAATAACCAATACTATACGTTAATATTGGGTAAAGTTCATAACTTTCAGACCTCCCCCCGGGAACTTCGGGGGATTAAGTCATCCTAAAAGACATACTTAAAATATTTTCGAACATGCTAAACAAAATGGATATCTCAAAATTTTGATCAGGTGACTTTGGGAAAAAATGAGCGTGGGAGGGGGCCTAGTTGCCCTCCATTTTTTTGGTCACTTAAAAAGGGCACTAGAACTTTTAATTTCCATTCTATTGAGCACACCCACGATATTCTAGGACAACTGGGTCGATACGATCACCCCTGGGAAAAAAAAAACAAACAAATAAACACGCACCCGTGATCTTTCTTCTGGCAAAAAATGCAAAATTTCACATTTTTGTAGATGGAAGCTTGAAACCTCTACAGTAGGGTTCTCTGATACGCAGAATATGATGGTGTGATTTTCATTAAGGTTCTATAACTTTTAAAGGGTCTTTCCCCCTTTTTTCGAAAATCAGCCAAATTTTCACAGGCTTTTGATGTATCTATTTGTATCAAAATACTGTTTTTCAGAGTTTCGGTTACCATTGAGCCGGGTCGCTCCTTACTTACAGTTCGTTACCACGAACTGTTTGATTGGCAAGAACACAAATTCTACAGTTTTAGCTTATGAGTAGCTGATTGGTATAAGCAATACATTCATTCAAAACAAGTTTCCTTATTCTTGCCGCTTTCCAGCTAACATTATTTATCCCGAAAACAAATAAATAAAGGCCAATGCAACCCGATAACTCTTTTTTATCCTTCATAAGGGTTAACAAATGATGATCATGATATACTTATTTAGCAACAACACCAATCTACACACAAAATTAATAGGATACACTCAAAACCAAACTGTTGACGGGGGGTGAATCAGGATAAAAAACATACATATAACATCATTTAAATTCACTGTAATAAGAAAGAAAGAAAAAAAAGAAAAGCAAAATTTAAATGATAATAATGCTGCGGTGGTAGCAACTGTATATTATTTCCATCATGTGGGGTCACACTCACCAGCCAACGAACGATTAAAACTTAATTAAATCGAATAAAATATAATAAACTCCAAAAAAAAATAAAACTAAAATTAATAATTACTTAATTATTTTCCTTTCAATTTGACATAAAAATCACAAAAATATCACATCTTCTTCATTTCATTTTCCAAGTTATTTTATAATTTTATACCCTTCGTAATAAAAGAAAATATGATTCTGGCAGACACTACAGGTGGCGTATAATAATCATACCTACTTCTAGTATTTTGATTATGTATATTCCATCGGCTATAAAATCATTCTAAAGCGTTAATCATAAAGCATTATAACACTCCGACAGCAGGTTCATATCATATCTATACATAAACACTAATATATAAAAATGATGAAGAACCACTACTGTAAATACCTTAAGATCCTTATAAATTTCTCGAACCAATTCTCTGTCTGACTTACATGATAATACTCTAGTAGTCCTGTTAAATAAATCTTAATCAAGATTAGCGGCCTCTTGGGGACTGGAACAATACCTTGAGAAGGTAATTGCTGGATTTTGGACTCATTGTTCATTATCAGAATAAGCTCCAACATAGTTGGAACTTGGATCTGTTCCCCTTCATTTATAAACTAATATCTGATTCATAAGGTTGCTGAGAAATTTCAGCAGTTGTTCGGAATTTCAAAAATATATTATTCCTTTTCATAGCAGCAGTGAATCAACTACACAATGCTTTCTTTGCCTTTTACTCTCTGATTTTCCAGAAACGTGTCATACTTATCATAGCAAACTAGTTCTGCACTGGGTTGCCTAAGCCAAAAAATCGCTGAATTTGTACATAGATCATTAGATTATTGAAGAAAATCACTATATCAACCAGAAATCACTAAATTCTAGGGATTTTCTGTCGCCGAGTGGTAACCCTGGCTCCGCATGTGATTTCAATTTTTTCCAAGAATAAGAAATTCAACCCTAGTCACTCAACTTTAAGAGTGCGTATTTCAAAACCCACCTGTCTTGTCTTGAATTACTTTAATTCTGACTACATCAAATATTAGTCTTGCCACCTTCATGTCATCACAACATTAGAACAAAACTCTAGGCCCGAGCCAAGCCTTAAAGAGGCCTGTGGGTAAATCAAAACTATGCTTGCCCATAGCGCTAATAATGTATCTCGTGCAAAGTTGTTACCACGGTCAGTTCCAAAAGTGCCAAATTGCCTAAATTTGCGTGCTGCACAGCAATTTTCGGTGTTATAGTTAAAAAATTGACTGTAGTAGAGCTAAAATAGTTCTAAATTAGCACTTTCGTGCTGTTTTAGCACTATTTTAGCAACCCCGAGCCCGTGCTATAGTTCTACACATAATAAAATTGTGCTAAAATAACACTTTCGCGCTACAGGTGGCAACCTTGATCTCGTACCTAATTTGGTGAGTAAAAGATGTTAAAGTCTTAAGCGTAGCTTTATGAGTTACCGGTCAAAGAATAAATTAATGGCATCGTCTTTTGAAAAAAACAAAACAAAAAAACTTGGAATCTTGGAGCAACGACTTCCTATATAACATGATAAAATCTTTATCGCGGAAAATCTACAGACATAGCATTGGTAGACACCATCTGGGAACAATTTATTGTTTATATTAGGTTTTAAAACCATTTTTTTCCATCCCAGTTTTCTACTTCCCCAGTGCCAGCGTGAGTGTGAAGTCACTGAAGATTACAACTCAGACAGCTTGGACGCACCACATAGCTATACGTACAGTAACAAGTTTTCCAAAATTTTGTCAATTAGCGTCAGTAGTTCACGCTGACCTATCTAGTATCACGTAATATCAACTGGAATTTTCCAAAGCTGTAAGTCGTCCTCACACTAACAACGACAAAACTCATGAAAACAAACACAACTGGGAATAGTTCAAGTTATTCAATGAAGTTTACAATGACTTGGAACTTATCTTTCTGTTCTATTCTGTAAAAGAGTATTCAGCAATAGAAATCAAATACTGAATCACTTATGAGATCCTGAATCTGATAATACTAGAGATAAGCATCCATATAGTACGAACTACTAACTACAACTCACAAATAACATTCCAGTAGAACGAGAAGGCAGTGGGATGGTCTGTATGAATTATACATCACTGAATGAAACCGGTAGCATTAGAAAAAGATCCATCTTGCTAAAGTCCAATGTGCGTAACTGTAGAATTTAAAAGAGCTTGAGCTCTGTTGGTAAAGCCTTTAGCATTTATCTTGTATTGTTTTGACTTTAGTCTTCATAATATTTATTCAGAAACAAATAAAATAAGTAACAAAAAATTTAAGACATTTAATAAATGGCAGTGTGGTATCCAGAATCAAATATCGGAGTTTCTACTTTAATATTTCTTATGCTCTAAAATTTGAGACATTCATCAAATGAAACTATAATATCACACACTAAGAAAAAAACTGAGGTTACATCAAATTCGTTCTTTACTGAACCATCGAAAAAGAATTCTTAGTTCTTTTTATCTTGAATTTTGACAAGTGCTTCGATATATATCAGTAAATATAGTGAAAAACAATTATGGCTGTAAATTAATCAAGACGAGTTCACACCGCAAGGCAAACAGGAGTCAATTTTGTAAACAAAATTGAAACGTTTCCCCCCATCCAAACGGCTAATTCTAAAACTAATTTTTCAATTTACAAACATGAAAAATTAGTTTTAACAAACATCTACCACATTTAACAAACATATACTCTAACGGTAACATTCCACAAACATCTTCCTAGTATATCCTAATTTTTAATATCTAATTTTCCGGTTTTTCAAAGAAGCGGATGTTCTTTGGACCACCGCTGCTAAAAATGAGATTTCGGGATTCTTAATAGAGAAATTCGTGAAATTAAGTTTGAAGTTTAAATGTTCGTGAAGAAATTCGTGAAGTTTAATTGGAATTAAAATCAAGTTGATGGACCGTGATGAAACAGTTGAGAGCCATGGCTAATTGAAAAAAAAGTATTGAAAAATAAGTAAATCTACATTTACTCATTTTTCAATACTTTTTTTCGTCCATTTAATACTCAGACTATTCCCGGAACAAATGAAGAGTTGCTATGCCTACTCAGCTCTGTAAACGTTCTTAACAGTTCTTACAAAGGAGGGTGTATGTTCATTCAAAGGATCCCTTCAAGCAGGGGTATGTTGCCACCCTCGTTCCAATCTATCTGAAGGATATTTCATGTATACTTGGAGAATTTTCGCCTTAAGATGCACTTTTTAATGTTTCAGGCATCTTCTCGTAAAGAAATGTCCGCTGACCTTTCTCCTTTAGCCTCCTCCACCTTTAAACGAATTAAAAGATAGTTTTACAGCCAAACAATATGAAATATAAATGAATAAAGCCTCAAATGAATTAACTCATTTATAAACGGTTTTCAAATTATTATTTGTTATAATCCTTCACTTTGGAAAGGTTTTCCTTCTTTTTCGAGGTGAAATATACCAACATATGGTCTCATATTTTTCGAAACTGGGATATTCGTTGTCACTATATATTCGCCTGATGACATTTTCACCCTATTTAGCGATCAAATCGGTGTTTTTGTAGGAAAAAATGGCCAAAACAGAGCCTTTCCGCTGCGCGGTAACTTTTGTCGCCTTAAAAGCATACTAGAGCTCAAAATTCCCACTTGAATAAGTCTTTTTCCAATATTCTATGAAACTACTTCAATAACTAGTAAAAACCCACAAAGGGCACACAAATAAAAAAAACCCTAATAAATCTGTCAATAAACTTTTCTAGAAAAGGTAGGATTTAATGGTAGGATTTTAATGGTAGGATTTTCAATAATATTAAACAGCTTTTTGGAGGGCCCTTGTAGCTTTCTATATGTATATTCAAAATTAATAGGTTTTACTTATTTGGGTTCGGCACGAGTAGTAGATTATGTTGTGTGTATCTAAAAATGTTGTCCAAAATTTTAGAGTTTAGCCTAAAAAAAACAAAAAAAAACTCATCCTAAACCCTATTTAATGGATTATTTTTATTTGTATATATTATATAAATTTTTGACACTACAAGAGAAATAGATTTACGCAATTTTTAAGAGACCTCCCCCAAGAATAGTCCCTTATGAAATAATTTTCAAAAAACATTCTTTTCAAAGCCATTTCCTAGTAACAACAACTTTCTGCTCAGGATCAGCTCTCGTGAAAGGCATGGTTCCATCACTTGCAACATAATTATAGACGGGTGTTTCGACCAAAACTTCATAATTGAGAACGTCATCGCAAATATCCTAGAAAATTTAAACAAATTCATAAAAGAAGCAGAAAACATTACAAGGCTAAACGTAGGCACCTGCAGATGTGGTAAAATATGGAGTAAGTCTTGCCCTCTTGAAGAAAGAAAATGTGTAAAAAAGAATACTCTTTGCAGTGTCTGGAAAAAATTTGCTATTTTTTGACAGAATCATCAAACCTTGATACCCCCACTTGCAAAAATTTTGCAGATCTGCTCCAACTATCTACTCTCCCACCTCTCTCCCATGAAAATTTGTGTGGACACCTTTCATCACAACTTAGTTTAGTTATATTGATAGTATCATATAATACCAAAATTAAAAAAAAACTTTACTCCAGAAAAATAAATTATATATTGTCCCATGCTAATACTAGGGGGAGAAGATGCAGGAATTTCAACTTTGATGTTTGTGTGGCAATTTGTTATATATTAAACATTATTTTTCTCTACTACGAGTGCCACCAGAACTGTCATGGTGAGTACCATCTAAAGTAGTTTGAATCTTCTTATCGATTTTAGATTTTTTAATCAAAAATTAATCTTCATTATGTCACACACATTTGAGATCTTGTCCTTGCAGACACATCTTTAAATATACTATTTATGTGTATCGAATGAGTTCTACGGTAATGAATTTATGTAATTACTGCTATTTTTTTTTCTTAATTCGGAGTATAGTATTAATGAAGAATCGGATAGCGATGGGCTTCTATGCAAATCTTTGACTGCTTAACAGAGAAAATAATTCAAAAATTAAAGAAATTATTTAAAAGTGCAATTTAATGTGATAGATTTTCAGAAGATTAAAAAATATGAAAAAGTACGTTTTTGGTTTGAATATAGAGGTGAAAAAAATCGCAACAAAAAGTCGGAAGGAGTGACAATTACCAAATTGTGACGCTACTTCTGTTAACGGTAGCTACTACAACGGTATCAGAGGTAGCCCTGTAGCGTTGCCTACAGTAAAGGGCTATAAGGCTTCAATATTTTATTATTATTATTATTATTATTATTTATTTTTCCCCAGAGGCACTTCATATGGAAAGGAATGGACATGTAAGCTTTGGAGAGGGCTCATTCGATTGGAAATTGGAAGTTCTAGAACTCTTTTCAAAAGTAATCGAAGGGTGACTAGCTCCCCTCCTCCTATGCCTTCTTTTCGCCAAATGCATCACATCAATTGTGAGAGAGCCATTTTGTTCAAAATCGTCCAAAGGCTAAGTAACTATGCTTCTGGGGTTGAAGCCCCCCCCCCCAGTCCCCCAGGGAAAGGACTGTAAGCTATGCAAGTTGCTTATTGTCTAACAAACAAGGTTTTTATGGAAGGGACGGTATATAAGCTTTGATTGAAAATCGGAAGGTCTAGTGCCCTTTTAAAGAGCCAAAAGTGATTGGAGGGCAACTAACCCTCCCCCACGCCCTCTTTTCTCCAAATGCATCAGATCCACATTTTGAAATAGGCATTTTGTTCAAAATAGTTCAAATGTCAAATAAGTATGCCTACGGGTTGATACACCTCCCCCCAGCTTTCAGGCAAGGACTATAAGTTTTGCTATTTGCCCATTTTTAATATGTTAGGATTTTTCTTGGAAAAGAGGGCATGTTTGATTCTGAGTCTCCAAAAAGGCTTTAGGGGTATTAAGGTGAAACTTAGGGAATTGTTGAAATGGATGCCAAACACAATCAAAACACTCTATGGGCTTGCTGGTTGTGCAAAGAGGATATCAGCACTATTTAACGAACGACTGAGGGTATTAAGTTTTAAATTTGGAGATACTGAAGAGAGATATTAGGCTAACCAGCCCCCCTTGCTATTTTTAGGTACTTCTCTGCTCTTCACTGATCGACATTCTGGGAATTGTCATTTTATTCAAACTTGTCAAAAGGTCTTATAGCTATACCTCCAGGAATGCCACGCCCCCATAGCCCCGGGAAAAGGATTGGAATTTATGCAATATGCCGACTGTTTACATGCAGGATTTATCCTTAGGAAAAGGAGAAATAATGGATTCCGGGTGTACCCGAAAAGGCTAAGGATGTTGTTTGAAACCTTGGCGAATGCTGAGTGGTATGTTATACTAAACCAAAAGGCACTATGTGCATCCAGTTTATCGGAAAGGCGGATCTTTAATATTTTAATAACAGCCAAGGGTATTGACTTGAAACTTTCGGACATATTAAGGGGGATGTTGAAAAGTGGTTGAATGGCCGCCAGCCCCTTCCCATACCTTTTTAGTTGCAATCCCTCCAAAAATATTTGATCAAAATTAAAATAGATATCTTGTTTAAAATACTCAAAAACTAAAATAGCTATTCCTGCGGAGATGGCCTAACCCCACGCAGCTTTGGAGAGGAATGCTGAAAGTAGTAAAACACACCGTGTGCGTTTTTATTGTCGGAAAGACGTATCATCAATATCCAAGCAACGGCTGAGGGTAATATGTTAAAAATTTCAATTGATGTCGAAGAGTTATCGGAGGTTAATCAGCCCCCCCCCTCTTGTCCTTTTTAAATGATCCCTGCCCTCACCACTGATCAAAAATTTGGAAAAAGTTATTTTATTAAAAACAGTCAAAAGGCCTAGTAACTATGCCTCCGAGGATGCATTGCCCCTACAGCCCTCAGGGTAAGGATTGTAGATTATGTAATTTGCCCTTTTTTACATGAAGGATTTATGATTAGCAAAAAGGGGGAGTTTTGGATTCATGGCGTGTTCAAAAAGGCTAAGGGTATTAAGATGAAAATTCGTTCAGCGGTATGTTGAACTGAAACTAAAGATACTATGTGAATCCTGTTTATCAAACATGTGTATCTGCAATATCACAAGGACAGTTGAGGGTATTAAGTTTTAACTTTCAGGGCATATTCAGAAAGATGTTAAAAAGTGGTCGGAGGGCAACCATTCCCTCTCCCATTCTTTTTTTTAGCTGAACTCCCTCCAAGGATATCTGATCAAAATTTTGGAATAGCCATTTGGTTCAAAATAGTCGACAAATTTATATAACTCTGCCTCTGGGGATGACTTATCCCCACAACCCCCGGGGCAAGTGTTTTGAGCTAAATAAGTTGCCAATATATTTTAATAGGTTGCTTATATACAAAGTTGGTTATTGGTAAAAGGTGGCACTTTTGATCCTGAATCTCCAAAACGGCTAACAATATTAACGTAAAACATCTAGATAATGTTGAGGATGGTTACAAACAAAATCAAAGCACACTATATACAGGAGGGTTTCAATTGGACACAACAGCAATATCTAAGGAACGGCTAAGGGTTTTAAATTGGGACTTTAAAGGTATGTTAAAAAAGGAACGATGGGCAGCCACCCCTTCCTCGTCTCGCCCTTTTGATTATCTCCTAAACACTGATAGAGATCTTAAAAAGCCATTGGTTTCGATATCGTCACAATGTCTAAAAGATAATCCTATAAGGATGCCATGTTTTCGCTGCCCCCAGGGTAATCAATGTAAATTATGCAATTTGTCCATTTGACAAGTAGAATTTGTCATTAGAAAAAGAGAGAATGCTTAATTTTTGATGCGTCCATAAAGGCTTAGGGTATTGAGGCACAATTTTGAGAAATGTTGAGAGATATGTCGAGCTAAATCAAAAGAAACTATATTTATCCAAGAATCACAAAGGCCTATCTTCAATATCTTAGGAACAGGTTAGGGTTTTAAATGGAAGTTTTCACAGCTACTACTACTACTGCTGCTATTGTGGGTGCAGGTAAGACAAGCTATGACTGCAACTGTGACTGCTCCTAACTGCGAAGACTCGCCACTGTGACTACTCGTTGCTGCTACTACATCTATTTGTGATTAATTTCATGGAATGTTGAGGGGGATGTTGAACTTTGAAGCTTTTAATGTTTAATAAATATCCCTTGGATGTTTTGACATATTGATGAAACTTTGATGCTGAAAAAAATTGGTGGTGAACTGGGGATAAAAATCTTGGAACTTTGGCAATCAAAAACTAATAAAAACTAATTGAAATAAAAACTTTCCGAAGAATATTTTTTTCAAAAAAAAAAAGAGCCATATTAAACTTAAGACCAGCAGAAATAAATTCATATTATAATTTAAACTCATACTGACCAGAAATTAATATTAAAGAATAAATGAAACCCAAAAGGAACAAAAATTAAATAAACAATCATATCAAACAAACACAAAAAAGGTACTAATGTAAATGAATAAATAAATCATAAAACGAGTAAAACTGAAATTGAATATTCAAATCAAACTTAGAATGAACGAAAGTCACTACAAATAAGACTTGGCCCCGGTCCCCTTCCCTAGCTGTACAAGTCTAAAGTCTATTGCGTCATTTGTGCATTACTGAAAACGAATTGTGAAGTTAGGGTGAATAGATATTGAATTGTACCTGGCACCACGAAAGTTAGGAATAAAAAACTTTGAACCGCTTAAGTTTCAGCAACAATCATTACATATCAAATATTCAGTTTAATTTTTATTAGTTCTTTCCAAGGACTGCCAAATGTATGAAGTTGGCTATCCACTTAAAAGGCAACCTAGGACTAAAGTATGATCTAATCCACTTAAATTTTAGCAGCCATAGTTCTTATCAAAAAATAGTTAATATATATATATCTGATGGGTCATACTAACTAAATGGCTAGAAAGATTTGGTTTTAGTTTTGAGGAAAGTCTGATCCGTAAACCCCTCGAATTTTTCTTTCTTTTTTTCTATTGTTGGTATTGCATACTTCCTACTACAATGACAATAAGAAAAATAAATGGAGGTCAAATGGCATTTCAGAAAAAAAATCCTTTTTTTTCTGAAGAAGGGTTGCCCATGCAACACTATTCTCTTGCACGTGTGACTTTCCTGAAAACGGAAAAGCAATTAATGAGCATACTAGTTCTTGAAGAGCGTTACATTTCTGATGAATAAGTTTTGTTTTCGTTGTCCAATCAAGAGTTGAGGACTGACAAAAAAGTCTAAATAAAATGAAGTTTACCAATTGATTTAGTTTAAAAATATTTGAATGCTGAGGGTATGCGATTAAAAGAATTGAAATTAACTGTTAAATAAAGCTTACCCTTGTGGCAGCACTAGTGTTAGTCGTAAATAAGCAAGTAAATCCATTTTGCCTAGCTATATCGATATTATGTTCTTCCATCAACTGGATGAGATGCAAATTCTCAGAAGAAGGTAAGGCTATGTCAGTTCCCATCAGAACGCTATGCATTGCCTTTCCTGGCCCAGAGGGTATTTTTTCATCCCTGTTGATTAAGAATATCAAGTCATTGATTGAAAAAAAAATTTTAAATGCACAAAAAGATAAAATAGAAAAAATTCGTCCCACACTTTAATAAAGAAGGTTAGAGAGAAAAAGGAAAAAAAGAAAGAAAGAGAGTGGGAAAGAGAGAGATAGAGACTCGAGGAGCCCTTTTCTAAGCTTGAACTAATATTTTTCATCGAAATTATAATTTAGCATAGAAAAACCTTACCACTCATACCAACCACACATTGTACACCTGGTCTAAGACATCGTATCAGGAGATCAGTACCTGCTCAACGCAGACCTTTGGTTAGTATGCGAAAAGTAACTATTTTAACGCCGCGAATTTAGGAATAAAAAAAAATATTTAACTGCCTGGCTTTCAGCAATTAAATCAAACTAAAAAAAATTTTTAAAAGCACAAAAAGATAAAATAAAATAATTCTTCCCACACTTTAAGGGGCGAAAGCAGTCCAAGTCGCTTGGCTATCTCTTCAATGTTAAAGAAATTTTGTTTGTTTAAAGAAACAGATATATTAGAGAACTTAAATTGTGGTTCACCTGATTTGGGAGACTAATGGCTATCATTTGGTCAGGATGACTTTTTTTTTCTTATGCTCCCTCTATTTTTTAAATGCATTTTTATACAAAAACTCTTGTGGCTTTGTTCAGGAAAACGATATTAACAACTTTAATAAAATTCATACTAGCTTGTAAATATTTTTAAGCCGAACTATTTGTTCAGACGGTTTGTGTTGATTTTACTCAATTAAAGACCTTTTTATCCTTTGTTTTTTTTCGCTGCAATCGATTTGAAGTTACGGAACCCTCAAGTTGAACAAGGGTTGTTTAATTTTTGGGTCAGTGTTGCAATTAAACGGCGCCGTGTCCTGTGCATGATACCACTAAACTTGGATAAACATTCCGTATCCGCTGTATGCCATTGTTCAAAACCAATCGAAATATATCAAGGATTGAGCAAGTTCTATTCAAGAGACATAAAAACTTTTTGAGTTATGGGAAAAAAGCGCAATAAAAAAGGACTTAATTTAATTAACGTGCAAAAGGGCAGGGAAAAGTTAAAAAAAAATATACGTGAAACGTGGAAGACCAAGACTTCCAAAGTATTTGCTTGACTTGGAGGAAGTATCTCTGAAAGAGGAAACCATCATTGAACCACAGAGACTAAAAGCAATAACAGGTGGCCGCAATTTAACTTATGAAATCTTGAAGACTGCTCGTTGGATAGTCAATGTGCCTTATTTTCTGAAGAGCTACGAAGATCTTGTAATCAAACATATTTAAGTACGATCTTTTAATTTTATAGAAAAATAATATGGTTTTTCAGCCTAACCCCAAAGATGGTTACATTAACCACCCCTCCCCCCCTCCAAAAAAAGAGCAAATCAAAACAAACAACTGTAGAGGCTCAGAATAATTTAACAGTACTTATTTAGAAAGCGGTAAGTACAAGAGAATTGTATTGCGAGAACAGATAGGCATTTTATCGGGTAATGGCTAGATGCTGCATAAACATAGGTTAGGTATTTGATATATTCTATGCTTTACCACCTCTATCCCTAAATGTACAAATATGTAGCTCAAATTTGTTTCTTAACTGTTATAGTGTCATGCTATTTTGTTTGTTTCATTAGCAGTAACGAAACTTCACTTCTCTTGTACTTACCGCTTTCTTAACAAGTACCAATTTAACGCTTGTGCTGGAGTGTCATTTTATGGGTATTTTCCGTACTAGATTTGAAACTACTGTTTTTTAGTATTTTTACTGAGAAAAAAAGAAAAAAATTCGGTACTTGTACGATATCACCCTGACAGTGGCAGATCCAGGGGGAGGGTGTGTGTGCCCCCCATAGCGTAGTCTAAAGTAGTGTAATTTACTTAATTAACTCAAGTTTGCGTTAATTAAACTTGCTCATAACGCAAGTTTATCGGATCAACCTATTTTGCACCCCCCTAAAAAAATCCTGAATCCGCCCCTGAACCCTGACCTAATATTCCTCATCTAAGTAGAACCTGTTTCTCTGACGCTCAATACAAATGAAATATACCTAAGTATGATAAAAATATAATACTTTAGAAACGAATTTAAGCTATATATTTGTTTATTAGGGGAGGGGGGTAAAGCATAACGGGTCTGCAAGCATAATTTGTTAGGTACAATTATTTTCCATATTATGAATTAAGAATTGTTTTCTAACTTAACACTGTCCAAATACTTTACCAACACCCCTCCCCCCTTAGGTGCTAATATATTGCGAAAATTATATATTTCCCATCTATTATTTCACTTCTCTTTGTCTTGTCTCATGCTAAGCTGTAAGAAACGAGCGAAAAAAAAACCGGTTCTAAAATGTGTCAATGGATGAACCACTTAAGTGGTCACGGCTATACCATACAAGTAGCCTACCTAAAATCCTCTAAAATTTTGAAAAAAATGTATATGGGTATCTTATTTTCTTATTAAACAAGGAGTTCTCACCCTTTCCAATGTTTTCAAAAATTGGTGCCCCTGCACTTGTGTGTAATTTACTTTTATTTATTTATTCATTATTGGATTTAAGTTTGATGTGTGTCAGAGTAAAATGCATAAATAAAGACTTGGACTCACGGATGCCTTGATTTGCTGCAATAAATTTGCTTGATTTTTAGGTGGAATCCCAGTATGTGACATGCTTTAGAGGCTACCATTTAAGATATTCACATGCTTCAACTAAGGGTAACCAAGATGCAGCTTGACAAAGAGATAGTTATCCGTACGAAACCAAAGGATCCATATAATACTTCTTGGTTCCCGTAAATAAAATACAATATCGACTATGTACCGCAGTTCCTACCATTTGAAGCCAGGGATGGTTGCAAGGACCCAAAAATCACATGATAAAGTGCAGTGCCAATTTTGAAACCAAGAGCTCAAGCTATCGACCTTAAAATTTAGGAACAAGACTTTCTGCTACCCAAGAGGTTCTTGATCTGGTCGTTACCAATAACCTTATCTATTGTGCCTTTTACTTGCCTAATAACTTGAAGCTTATTTTTTTATCAGTCCCTGCTCCCTTTAATCCAAGTCTGAACCTTTTCTAATCGCAGATGGAACAAAATTATCCTGAATATGTGGGGAACTACCTACCTTTTAAAGTACCGCTCTTTACGCTAAGGTTTATTAAGACTTGGGATGTTTTGGCATTGAAAATATCCTTCCCTATGTAACTACAAAATAAATAGAGAACCCCATTTTAGAGTTTCAAGGAAATTTCTAGTCGTTTCTTATAAGTCGAAATATATTGCAAACCAACCAACAAGGGTTGGGGGTATTAATTTTCGGGGGTGTTTCACGGGGGGAGGGGTATTTTTCGGGGGGGGGCGCCTATACTAATTTCCGTTTTTACTGCTTTGACAAATTTAATCTCATCCCATGAATTCCCCCCCCAATGTCAAATTCTTAGCCAATGTCTTGTTTCAGGTGCCAAGACATACAACTTATCGCAAATATGATGTTCGACAGAGATTTCAGGGCTGGATTACATTCACGTTTTATTTTCAAATGTGAATCGTGCAGTGAAGAGGTTACTTTACACACTGAAATGCCACCAGCACCGAAAAAGACATCGAAACCGTCTCGCCAATCACATAGGTTGGAATCAGATTTACAGCCAGAAGAAAAAGAGACTGAAAAAAAGTAAAAAAGAACCAATTTTACTACAGAAAGAGTAGCCAAAAGGCCAAAGGTCAGCGCAGGGATAATAAACGTTAACAAAGAAGCAGTAGTTGGCGCAATAAACACTGGTATGAGCCATTCCCAAATTCAGGAGCTTTTTTCTACAGTTGGTTTAAACTGTATGTCACGAAAAGTGTTTACAAAATATAAAATGGACATGGGTGAGAACTTGAAAAAAACACTTCATCAATATTTACTGAACAATGGCAAGATTGAGCGCAGAATGGCTATTAAAGCAGGCGAAAAAACCGACATGCATGGTTCAGTGGAGACTTGTTTTATAGTTGATGGTGGCTGGTGCACTAGAAGCTATGGCAATAGGTTTTCTGCGTAGTCTGGTTGTGGAGTCGTCATTGGTTTTTATTCAAAAAAGCTTCTACATGTTGGGATTAGAAATAAATACTGTTGCATTTGTATGAAGCATCGAAGGAATGAAAATACTTTGCTTCCCGACCATACGTGCTTTATGAACTGGCAGAAACCGGACACAGGTATGGATCTGATATTTTAGTCGAGACATTTCGAATCGCTCCAACTATGCACTCTTTAAAATATGTTAGATTTATCGCTGATGGTGACTCTAGCACCCATGCAGAGCTTACAGCCAAAGTACCGTACGGTAGATATATCGAAAAATTGAGTGTGCCAACCATGCATGTAAGTGCCTAAAATAGAGGTTTTACATGAAGCAAAAAGAAAACCCCAAATGCAGGAGGCTTCTTAGTGGTTTAAAAATAAAGAAAATGTGCGACATTGCAAGAAACGCAATTACACGCACAACCAAAGAAGGGAAAGGGGTCAAAGACCTTATAAATGAGCTGAAAGCAATACCATTGCATTTCTTTCGCGGTCATCAAAGACAGTGCCCAGAATTTTTGCAATAAAAAATACTATACGTAAACAATGAACAAATTTTATAACTTAAAGATATATCCCCAGGGGATATGGGGGCCATATTTTCTCCATAGTTAGGGCATTATATCTCACAATTTTGATCGAAGGATTTAAGGAAAAAGGGGTGGTGAATGACAGGGGGAGGGCTAATTGCGCTCCAATCTTTTTGGTCACTTTAAAAGGGCACTAGAAATTTTAATTTAAATCGGAATAAGTCCTTTTCCAATAACATAGGTCTATTGGTTCGATACAATAAACCCTTGGTAAAACAAACAAAAAATTACAACAAATAAACACGTATCCGTGATCTTTCTTCTTGCAAAAAAAAATACAAAATTTCACATTTTTGCAGAAGGGAGCTTGGAATTGCTACAACAGGGTTGTAGTAATCTATCTATGAACAAAAATCTATGAATAAGCCTTGCAATTTGTACTTAGCATTAGAAGCTTACAAAATAAGTCTCTGTAGTTAATTTGTGACAGAGTTCATGATGTTTTAACCTTTTTTCCATGACATTTCGATGGCAATTTCCATATTTCTTCGGATTTCGATTTGATCGTCGATTTATGAAAACTAAATTTTGTTGGATGGATGCTAGACTGAGTATTAACTTAGTTGCATCTTTCTTCTACATTTATTTTTTGGGGTCATTGTCTTTTTTTGTAATACAGACAAATTGTTCAAGTTTGTACACTTCTTTTTATTTGTGCTTTTACGACCTGCGCAAGCTACTTTTTTGCGATCTTGAGAACTTTTGATATTATTGAACAACATTTTAAAATGATTTATTTCGGTTTACGAGTGTTGAACAATTAGTCTATTTTCATCATTTGTGTTAGTTGAATAAAAGCTTGAATAACAGTTATGCTTCATCAAAAACTGTTGTAATTTGTATTAGTAAATCTGATGTGCATGTGTAATATATTGTATGTCATAATTAGGTAAATCGTTTCATGGCAAAATTTATAGTTTTCTCAGTTTTTTTTCTCATAGTGCTACTTTTTTTTAATTGTGTTAGAACATTTTCATCAGATTTCTAGTGGATAGGTAATCTATTAAAATTGAATTTTTTGTAGGTTGAATGCAAAATTGTGCTCTCAGTCTCGATAATCCAACTTTCTTGTGCATTTTTTCTTTTTTTTTTGCGCGCGCAATTTTTCGTGTTGCAGATCCATTTTTCAAGATTCTGTTCTAGGTATTATGTATATTTTTACTAAATGTAAGCCCTTTTTCTTAGTTTATATCAGATTTGTTTTCATTCTTTTAGAAACCATATATTTTAAGTGACTTGTTTAAGTTCACGGGGTCGAACTGTAAGACTGGTTTTTGAAATGAGTTGTGCTTCATAATGGGATGCTTCACAAAAAGCTGTAGTAAAGTTTTTCTTAATCAGCCTTATCTGCTGGTACACCCTCCAGAGGAGATAGGCAGACCATACTGTCAATATGATCTTATTCCTTTAAATAAAAACCTGATTCCATATCATCGTGTGGTGAAAACTATTTTTTCAAAACAAATTTCAAAAAATAACCCTAATCAGACACAAATTTATACAAATGAATATGTCTAAGGTAAGAGAGGTGGAGCAGCTTCATGCATTCCATCCCTGGACCTTAACTTTTATATTCTCCTTCCATTGGGGTCCTTTATTTTGTCTGCTGAACTGTGTACCATCCACCTTGCCCTAGATCTTTTATAGATTATTTTTTAGAGTCTGAAAGTATTCTCTCTTTAACTGACTCCCAATCTGCAATACATTTGCTCTCAAGTTCAAACAGAATTATTGATGATAAGGGCACACTTCTTGTGTGCGATCACACAAGAATTGTGATTTTTGTATCTTGACCAAGTCCCCTCCCCTCCTTTTTCATAGATTAAAATTTTGTTTAGTGTCATATCGGGAAAATCTAAATATTGGTTATTACAAGGTCTAAGAATTTAGTGTACTTGTGCATAATATGGTACCCACAAAAGAAGTCAAGTTTGGTTAATGCTAATAAAAAAAAATTGGATGAATATATAATAGTTTAGAAACAAATTTGGGCTATATATTTGCACGTTGGGGGGTTGGAGGGTGGTAGAACATGCAAATATTAAATACGTAACCTAACAAAGGTAACTTTCTCTCCCCCCCCTAAACCCCAAAAAACAACAGTTTAAATATTGTAAACGCAATGGAAACCACGCTTTGTATTCCATTTCTCTATTGCAAATACCCGTTTGTCGGGTTTTGTGTCTGGTTTCCTTGATACAGTTATAGCGGTGGGTACCAGACTGCACAAGTACCGAATTTAGTTACAGAAATACGATAGGCCTACCATAGAGGCAGGCAAATGAAAAAAAGGTATTTGTTTGCTGTTTGAGGAGTTCTTGTATTCGAGTTTTGTGTTTTATGTTTCAGCAATGGTAGCATAGGGGCTAGATCAAAATTATATATGGAAGCTTTATTACCCCAAATTCTGGTCGGAAGAAGATCTCATGATATGGCAATCCGAGAGCCATTTCTAAACGAGTTGACGGGTAAATAAAACTGCATACATGGCTTCAAAGATAAAGTAATTTGGAATTAATGTTTATTTACTGCGTACACTAAAAAAAGTCTCAAATGCTGAAAACGAATGCATTTATACATATGTATGTTATTATTATATACTGGAAATAAATTTATACTTCTTAGCTGACCTTGTCACTGAAATTATCCTGTCTAGATAATGCTAAAACCGTGGTAAGAGTTTCTTCAAAAAAAAAAAAATCATTTTTTTGAAGGTCAGCCTGGGCCAAAAGATAAAAGGAAAGCCCCATCTTTATGAATTTTCAAACCCCTTCATGCATAGAACGGTGCGCGATTTCGTAAGGAGTACAATTGCTTCTGTCACGAAAGAAGAAAATACAGACTAGGACTTAGTTAAGGCTCAAAAAGTAATTATGGTGCTTAGAAGTACCGCCGATTACCATAATCTGCAAGCCATTTCTTAACGGATCAAAGGCAGGGGCGTAATTTGCTATGGGACAGGAGTGGCAAATGGTCCCTCTGCACCCAATTCCCCCCCCCTAGACCTCAGTTTGCCCGCCCAGCTGAAATTTAGTTTCTGAAAAAAATCTTGTCACTAAGATAAGCCTGCAAAATACAAGTATCCAGAGAAACAGGCAGTTTTCTTTAGTATATTTTTGTCTTTACGGTAATATATGGAACATTTCTCAGTTTTAAATGTCATTTTCATTTGATTTGGGAAAATTGGCTCCAACTTTGCCACCCCCCCCAGGATTTTGACAAAATTACGCAACTGATCGAGGGGCAAATAAAATTGATTGCATGACTTCTAAGCAAGACAGTATCTGTTTGGTTTTCTTTTTTTTGGGGGGGGGGGAACCATGAAAATTTGTTTATATATTTTGGTTGAGTTTCTACGAGTCTGACAAAAATTCCAGAGGGGTTAAACCACCTCTCAATACGGCCGTGCTTCTGAGAAAATGTTTCAGTTTTTAACGAGTTAGGCAAACCCAATGAAAAATCAAGTTTCGAATTAGGTTTTTAACGAAAGTTTATTTTAGCTACTCAAGTATGTATTGTGTCAGCTATTTCCCTTCTCAGACGGTTCCCCCTCAGAAAAATTCTCCCCGCGTATAAAATTTTCCTCAATCAAAATGAACCTCATTTCTTAAAATTACCAGTTTATTTAAAATCACCTGTGACTCATTCTTTTTACTTTTCCTCCATCAAGGTACAAGGCCTTTTGCATAGAAACATTTGCTCCAATCTATTCATTTGAAAACTTCAACCAATTCTTGCTCCCTTCTTACTAGTCAAACCACACATTCTTGATGACAACTAGTCATGTGTAAGAATTTGCTAAATGTTAGATTCTTGCTAAAATGTTACAGATTATTGCCACTAGATTAAGTAATCTCTATGCTTTTTAACTTTCTGGAAAGAACATCGGAATTGGTAACCTGTATATTATTCAGCAAAGTAACAACCCTTTACACAGAGACATGAAAACACTGCCTTAATAAATGTAGGTCATTCCTTTTAAAACCTCTTAATTTTCGAAGCCATTTATTATCCAGGTTGAATTGTATGCTTTTTGTGCATCGACACCGGTCACCCCTTAATAAAAAAGGATAGAGAGAAAAAGGAAAAAAGAAAGAAAGAGTAGAAGAGAGAGAGAGAGAGCGAGAGAGAGAGAGAGAGAGAGAGAGATTCAAGGAGTCCTTTTTCCTGCTTAAACTAATATTTTCCATCCAAATTATAACTTAGCATAGAAAAACACACAAACACATCCCCTCTCCCCCAAGAACTGGAAATAAAGCGAAGTCGACAATAGAATAGGGACTTTACCTTACTTCCTCCTCCACTTTGTCTAAAAGTTCCAGTATATAACGAAGCTGACTCTTCGAATTAAGTGAAGGTTCATTGTATGCATCGAAGTTTATTGCAGCTGCTACAATATCTCCACTCAAGTTTTTAATAACAAAACTGCAAAGAAAAAAAAATAATTAGTAGAGTCTGAGTAGTAAGCTTGTATAAGATTTGAACGGCACAAGAAACGGGACAAGATAATAGTGTATACAATATGAACGATACATGAAACGGGACAAGAAAAAATACATTGAATTGCACAAGAAAACCCATGCCTTTGACAATATATTTAGGCATGGACATTTTAAAAAGCTGACACGCTATAATGCATGTTATGAAACCATAGTCAAGGTTCTATTGCACAAGGAATGTGCGTCGTAAGTTCACGTGGACATTTTTTTTTTTTCAAAAAAAGCTGGCATGGTATAATGTGGTCCAACATGTTTTGGGAGTATGCTCGAAATTATATAACTCAAGCAGAGTGTTTTTCGAGCCAACATTCATTTTTTAGGAGGCCAATCAGAGAGTGTCTGATTCAAACTTTTACCTTGAGCATCGACGTTGTTAGCAGAATTTCAAAAGGATCGTTTATGAGTGCTAGTTTATCTGATGAAATAATTTATGTCGTATGATAAATTTAATTTATTTTTTTTAATGCAGTAGTATTTCAGTAAGGACACTCGATATCCTAAAAGTATTTGATTCAAACTTTTACCTTGAGAATCGATGGTGTTAGCAGAATTTCAAAAGGATCGTTTATGAGTGCTGGCGTATCTGATGAAATAATTTAGGTCGTATGATAAATTTAATTTATTTTTTTTAATGCAGTAGTTTTTTAGTAAGGACACTCGATATCGTAAAAGTGTCTGATTCAAACTTTTACCTTGAGCATCGATGTTGTTAGCAGAATTTCCAAAGGATCGTTTATGATTGCTAGCGTATCTGATGAAATAATTTAAGTCGTATGATAATTTTTTTTAATACAGTAGTTTTTCAGTAAGGAAACTCGATATCCTAAAAGTATTTGATTCAAACTTTTACCTTGAGAATCGATGTTGTTAGCAGAATTTCAAAAGGAACTTTTATGAGTGCTGGCGTATCTGATGAAATAGTTTTGGTCGTATGATAAATTTAATTTTTTTTTTAATGTAGTAGTTTTTCAGTAAGGACACTCGATATCCTAAAAGTGTCTGATTCAAACTTTTACCTTGAGCATTGATGTTGTTAGCAGAATTTCAAAAGGATCGTTTATGAGTCTGGCGTATCTGATGAAATAATTTTGGTCGTATGATAAATTTGATTTTTTTTTTAATACAGTAGTATTTCAGTAAGGACACTCGATATCCTAAAAGTATTTGATTCAAACTTATACCTTGAGAATCGATGTTGTTAGCAGAATTTCAAAAGGATCGTTTATGAGTGCTGGCGTATCTGATGAAATAATTTAGGTCGTATGATAATTTTTTTTTAATATAGTAGTTTTTCAGTAAGGACACTCGATATGCTAAAAGTGTTTGATTCAAACTTTTACCTTGAGCATCGATGTTCTTAGCAGAATTTCAAAAGGATCATTTATGAGTGCTGGCGTATCTGATGAAATAATTTAGGTCATATGATAAATTTAATTTTTTTTTTCAATGCAGTAGTTTTTCAGTAAGGACACTCGATATCCTAACAGTGTCTCATTCAAACTTTTAACTTGAGCATCGATGTTGTTACCAGAATTTCAAAAGGATCGTTTATGAGTCCTGGCGTATCTGATGAAATAATTTATGTCGTATGATAAATTTAATTTTTTTTTTAGTACAGTAGTTTTTCAGTAAGGACACTCGATATCCTAAAAGTATTTGATTCAAACTTTTACCTTGAGAATCGATGTTGTTAGCACAATTTCAAAAGGATCGTTTATGAGTGCTGGCGTATCTGATGAAATAATTTAGGTCGTATGATAAATTTTATTTATTTTTTTAATGCAGTAGTTTTTTTAGAAAGGACACGCGATATCCTAAAAGTGTCTGACTCAAGCTTTTACCTTGAGCATCGACGTTGTTAGCAGAATTTCAAAAGGATCGTTTATGAGTCTGGCGTATCTGATGAAATAATTTTGGTCGTATGATAAATTTAATTTTTTTTTTAATGCAGTAGTTTTTCAGTAAGAACATTCGATATCCTTAAAGTTTTTGTGTCTAACTTTCACATTGAGAATTGATGCTGTTAGCTGAATTTCAAAAGTTTCGTTTATGAGTACTGGCGTACCTGATGAAATAATTTAGGTTCCATAATAAATTTAATTTATTTTTTTTAATGCAGTAGTTTTTTAGTAAGGACACTCGATATCCTAAAAGTGTCTGATTCAAACTTTTACCTTGAGCATCGACGTTGTTAGCAGAATTTCAAAAGGATCGCTTATGAGTGCTAGCGTATCTGATGAAATAATTTAGGTCGTATGATAAATTTAATTTATTTTTTTTAATCAGTAGTTTTTCAGTAAGGGCATTCAATATGCTAAAAGTGTTTGATTCAAACTTTTACCTTGAGCATCAATGTTCACACACACACAGAGAGACGACACACACACACAGACAACACACACACACACAAACACACACAGAGACAAGACACATGCACAGAGACGACACACACACACAAAGAGACCACACACAAACACAGAAACGACAAACACACATAGAGACGACACACACAAAGAGACGACACACACACAGATACGAAACACACATAGAGATGATATACGCACAGAGACGACACAAACACAAAGACAACATACACAGAGACAACACGCACAGAGAGACAACACACACACACAGACGACACACACACATAGCGACGACACACGCACAGAGACGACACACACAGAGACGACAAAACACAGAGAGAAGACACACGCACATAGACGACACCCACAAAGAGACGACACACACACACACACACAGAGAAGAAAAACACACAGAGACGACACACACAAAATAACAACTTAAACATAGAGACGACACACACACAGAGACGACACACACACAGAGACGACACACATAGAGAGACGACACACACACAGAGAGACGACAAACACAGAGACAACACACATAGAGAGACGACACACACACAGATACAAAACACACAAAGAGACGATACACGCACAGAGACGACACACACACAGAGTCGACTCACACACAGAGAGGACAAACACACAGAGACGACAGACACAAAGAGACGACTCACACACAGAGAGGATAAACACATAGAAACGACACACATACATATGCATACACAGAGACGACACACACATAGAGACAACACAGACACAGAGACGACAGACACACAGAGACGAAACACACACAGAGACGAGGCATACACAGAGGCGACACACACACCAAGAGAGGACAAACATACAGAGAAGACACAAAAAAAGAGACGACACACCCACAGAGACGACACACACACAGATACGAAACACACATAGAGATGACACAAACACATAGATACAGAACAAACACACACACACCCACAGAGAAGACACACACACAGAGAGGACACACACACACACACACACAGACGACACACACAGAGAGACGACTAACACAGACAGATGACACACACACAGAGAATAGACACATAGAGGGACAACACACACACACACACACACACAGAAACGACAAACACACAGAGACAACACACACAAAAAGATGACACAAACAGATACGAAACATACAAAGAGACGACACACGCACAGAGACGACACACACATAGAGCCGACTCACACACAGAGAGGACAAACATTCAGAGACGACAGACACAAACACACAGAGACGACAGACACAAAGAGACGACTCGCACACAGAGAGAACAAACACACAGAATCGACACGCACACACACAGAGACGATACACACATAGAGACAACACAGACACAGAGACGACACACACACAGAGACAAAACACAAACACAGATACGCCACATACACAGAGACGACACACACGCACACAGAGATGACAAACATACAGAGAAGACACAAAAACAGAGACGGCACACCCACAGAGATGACACACACATTGAGACGACAAACGTACAGACACGACACACAAACAGAGTCATAGTGAGAGAGATATCCAAACAGTTGGGTTGATCTAGGTTCACTTAGAGTGGCGCGCCACTCTAAGTAAAAGTAAAAGTTTGAATCAAACACTTTTAGCATATCGACTATCCTTACTGAAAAACTACTGCATTAAAAAAAAAAAAATTATCATACGACCTAAACTATTTCATCAGATACGCCAGCACTCATAAACGATCCTTTTGAAATTCTGCTAACAACATCGATTCTCAAGGTAAAAGTTTGAATCAAACACTTTTAGGATATCGAGTGTCCTTATTGAATAACTACTGTATTAAAAAAAAAATTATCATGCGACATGAATTAGTTCATCAAAGACAGGTCAGCACTTATAAATGATCCTTTTGAAATTCTACTAAAAATTTCGATGCTCAAGGTAAAAATTGAATCAAACATTTTTAGGATATCGAGTGTGCTTATTAAATAACTACTGCAAAAAAAAATAATTAAAAATTAAATTAATCACACAGTCAAAATTATTTCATCAGAAACGCCAGTACTGATGAACGATCTTTATGAAGTTCTACTAGAAACATCGATGCTCAAGATAAAAGTTTGAATCAAAATCTTTTAGGATATCGGGTGTCCTTACTGAAAAACTACTGCATTAAAAAAAAATATCATACGACCTAAATTATTTCATCAGATACGCCAGCACTCATAAACGATCCTTTTGAAATTCTGCTAACAACATTGATTCTCAAGGTAAAAGTTTGAATCAAATACTTTTAGGATATCGAGTGTCCATACTGAAAAACTACTGTATTAAAAAAAAACTAAATTTATCATACTACCTAAATTATTTCATTATATACGCCAGAACTCATAAATGATCCTTTTGAAATTCTGGTACAAACAACGATGCACAAGGTAATAGTTTGAACCATACACTCTTAGGATATCGTGTGTCCTTACTGAAAAACTACTGCATTAAAAAAAATAAATTAAATTTACTATACGACCTAAATTATTTCATCAGATACACCAGCACTCATAAACGATCCTTTTGAAATTCTGCTAAAAACATCGTTGCTCAAGGTAAAATTTTGAATCAAAAACTTTTAGCATATCGATTGTCCTTACTAAAAAAATACTGAATTAAAAAAAAAATTATCATACGAACTAAATTATTTCATCAGATACGCCAGCACTCATAAGCGTTCCTTTCAAAAATCTGCTAACAACATCGATACTCAAGGTAAAATTTTTAATCAAATGCATTTAGTATATAGATTGTCCTTACTGAAAAAATACTGTATTAAAAAAAAAAAATTAAATTTATCATACGACCTTAATTATTTCATCAGATACGTCAGCACTCATAAGCGACCCTTTTGAAATTCTGCTAACAACATCAATGCTCAAGGTAAAAGTTTGAATCAGACACTTTTTGGATATCGAGTGTCCTTACTGAAAAACTACTGCATTAAAAAAAATAAATTAAATTTATCATACGACCTAAATTATTTCATCAGATACGCTAGCACTCATAAACGATCCTTTTGAAATTCTGCTAACAACGTCGATGCTCAAGGTAAACGTTTGAATCAGACACTCTCTCATTGGCCTCCTTAAAAATCGGATTTTGGCTTGAAAAACACTCTGCTTGAGTTATATAATTTCGAGCATACTCCCAAAACATGTTGGACCACATTATACCATGCCAGCTTTAAAAAAAAAATGTCCACGTGAACTTACGACGCACATTCCTTGCGCAATAGAACCCTGACTATTGTTTCATAACATGCATTATAGCGTGCCAGCTTTTTAAAATGTCCGAGTCTAAATATATTGTCAAAGGCATGGGTTTTCTTGTGCAATTCAATGTATTTTTTCTTGTCCCGTTTCATGTATTGTTCATATTGTATACACTATTATCTTGTCCCGTTTCTTGTGCCGTTCAAATCTTATACAAGCTTACTACTAGTCTGTCACTGCAGAAAGGATAGCGTTTTATCAAATGAAATTGGAACAAAAACTTTGAAAAAACAGAATAATTATCAATAATTCAGTTATGAGTAGGGTAAGTTTGTGAAATATACTTTCACTTCTTTAGCGAATATATTTAGAATAGAAATTATTAATTGTGTTAATAAATTTTTACAATTTTTCGAAAGTTTATTTACGGAAGCTATTGAAAAAAACAGGGTTTATCTAAAAATTTACAAAAAAATGCAAAATGACAAACAAAAGTCTCCGAGCAATGTACCGATGAATTCATCGTGTAAAATAAATTTGTGTAGTGAATGTTCTCAATTTAATTTAACTTCTCCTGATGATTATCAAACAGTTCGTTATAGCACCTCAATAGTAAGCGAAACTCTAAAAACGGAATTTTGATACCAACAGATATATCAAACGAATTGGCTTATTATGCTGATCCCAAATATATAATTTTCATTAAGTTTAGTGTTATTCATCGAAGGCTACGATCCTTAGAAAATTATGCTAATTCTCGAAAATGGGGGGAAAAAACCCCTAAAAGTCAAAGAATTTTAATGAAAATCACACCATCAGATTCATTGCGTCAGAGAACCCTACTTTAGAGGTTTCAAGCTCCCATCTGCAAAAATGTTGAATTTTGTATTTTTTGCCAGAAGAAAGATCACGGATGCGTGTTTTTTTTTTCCAGTGATGATCGTATCGTCCCAGTAATGCTAAAATATCGAAAGAGGGCTCATTGGAACGAAAATTACAAGTTCTATTGCCCTTTTTAAGTGATATAAAAGATTGGAGGGCAATGAGGCCCCTCCCACGCCCCTGTTTTCCAAAATCGTCCGATCAAAATTTTTAGATTTTGTTCAGTATAGTTGAAAGGCCAAATAACTATGCCTTTGGAGATAACATAACCCCCCAGAGCCCCGAGAGAAAGGTCTTTACTTTATAAAATTTGCCCATTGTTTACGTATAGTATTTGTTATAGGGAAGTATATACATGAACTTTCTGCAGGGGAAATCTTCCACGGGGAGAATTTTCCATTGGGAGGGAAGTTTTGCAGGAGGTGAACTTTTCAAGGGAATTTTTTCACTGGGAAAATTTGCCAGAATTCCTATACGAAATCCTTTTTATATGTCCTGCTTTTTCTTTGCCGACTCAATTTTCCCTGTGGAGATATTAGGGGTAATTGTCAGGGGTAAATTTTTATCGGGATTGAATTGACTAGAGGTAGTTTCCAAGGGAAGGGGGATTCTTGGAGGTAGAGACAGATTTCTTTGTATTATTTAAAAAAAAAGATCAGAAATAAAAAATAACAATAACTTTTTTCAACTGAAAGTAAGGAGCAACGTTAAAACTTAAAAAGAACAAAAACTATTATGTATATGAGGGGGTTGCCCTGTCCTCAGCATCTCACTCTTTACGCTAAATATCGAATTTTGTCCCAATTCCTTAAGAACAACTCCTGAAACACCAAGGTGTTTAATTAGAATAATAAGAAGCTTTTTTAAAAGAACTAAAAAATTTTAGCGCGAAGAGCAAGGTCTTGAGGTGGCGGGAATCCCACTCATATGCGTAATAATTTCTGTTCGTTTTAAGTTTTGATGTTGCTCCTGACTTTCAGTTGAAAAAACCTGTTTTTTATTTAATTTGATTTAAAAGGACAACGCGATATAAACTCTGGATATAAACCTCTTTCTCTCCATAATGTCCAGCACAGCGTGAGAAGTTCGGACAAAATAATATTCTAAGCTTATTTTGATATTATTACTCTTCTAGATGAGTTCAGCTGTCTTAATCACTTTTACTTCTAATTGCTTTAACTCTCATCGATATACTTTTGTGTATTTATTAAATAAAACAAATTTTCCACAAAATAAGTTTTTCAAAGAAAATAAAGAACCCCATTAAACCAAAAATTAGCAAAAACAAAATCAAATAATCTACCAAGCGTGAAACTGCCACAAACCAGCATCGATAAATGAATGAAACCCAAAACGAACATAAATTACAATAAATAATCGAGTCAAACTCAAAGCAAGCAGAAATTAACATGAGTAGGGCTCAAAACCCCTGTGCCTTCCCAAGGCCACAACATAATTTGCACTTCACTGAAAAAAATATAAATGTTTTTACTTTTATAACTTTCATAAATCAAATAATATTAACATTTTGATTAATAAATATCAGTATATATATATTAAACTGACAATCCACATTCATTTGTCATTTGGGAAAATAGTGGGCGTGAGAGGGGGGTTATTTGCCCTCCAGTCACTTTCGACTATAAAAAAGGACACTAGCACTTTCAATTTCCAATCGAATGAACCCTTTTTGAAGTTTCTACGACAAGGCTTTCTATAAAAAAAACCTTATATGCCCCCAGGGCATAACTTACAACCCTTGCCTTGAGGGCTGTGGGGGACAGGGAGTTTCATCCTCAAAAACATAACTTCCGGACTTTTTAACTACGTCGAACAAAATGGGTATCTTAAAATTTTGAATGGATGTGTTTGGGGAAATGGTGGGTGTGAGAGGGATGTTTGTTATCCTCCAATCACTTTCGACTATTATAAATGGACAAGCCCTTCTAATTTCCAATCGAATGAGCCCTTTTTGAAGTTTCTACAACATCGCTATCTGTAAAAACCCTATGTGCCCCCAGGGTATAACTTAAAACCCTTGCCCTGAGGGCTCTGAGGGGGGTTATCATCCTCAAAGACCCAATTTCTAAAACTTTTAATTACGTTGAAAAAAATGGCTATCTAAAAATTTTGATTGGATGTGTTTGGGGAAATGTTCAGTGTAAGAGGAGGTTAGTTTCCCTCAAAACCCTTTTGACTATTAAAAAGGTGACTAGCCCTTTGAATTTCCGATAAAAAGAACCCTTCTTCAAGTTTTTACGACAAAGCTTTCAATAAAAACCTTATATCCCCCCAGGGCATAACTCACAACCCTGACCCTGAGGGCTGTGTGGGGATTGTCATCCTCAAAGATATAATTTCCAGACCTTTCAACTACTTTGAACAAAATGGCTATCTCAAAATTTTGATTGGATGTGTTTGGATAAATGGTGCACGTGGAAGGGGTGTTAGTTGCCTTCCAATCACTTTCGACTATTAAAAAGGGCACTAGCCATTTCAATTTCCAGTCAAATGAGTCCTTTTTGAAGTTTCTACAATATATCTATCTATAAGAACCTTATATGCCCCCAGGACATAACTTACAACCCTTGCCCTGTGGGCTCTGAGGGGGTTATCATCCTCAAAGACCTAATTTCTAAAACTTTTAACTACGTTGAATAAAATGGTTATCAAAAATTTTGATTAGATGTGTTTGGGGAAAAGATGGGCATGACAGGGGGTTTAGTTGCCCTCCAATCACTTTCGATTATTAAAAAGGCCACTAGCCCTTTGAATTTCCAATCGAATGAACCCGTTTTGAAGTTTCTACGACAAAGCTCCAATCAAGTCTCCAATCAGCTTCGACTATTATAATGGGCATAAGCCCTTTGAATTTCTAATAGAATGAGTCCTTTTTGAAGTTTCTACGACAAAGCTTTCTATAAAAACCTTATATGCCCCCAGGGCGCAACTTACAACACTTGCCCTGAGGGCTGCGGGAGGATTGTCCTCCTCAAAAACATAATTCTATCTGGAAATCAACTACGCTGAACAAAATGGCTATCTCAATATTTTGATTGGATATGTTTGGGGAAATGGTGGGCATGGAAGGGGTGTTAGTTGCCTTCCAATCACTTTCGACTATTAAAAAGGGCACTAGTCATTCCAATCGAATGAGTCCTTTTTGAAGTTTCTACGACAACTCCTTTGATACGAAGTTCCCTGGTAAGGAAAAAAAAATAATACATTGTGCCAACATCGTTCTTTACTTAGGCACCGCTATTGTGCTGCTTATGATATCCAAGCAAACTAAATACGATGCCCATCATGAAAGTGACTCGTTTTATAAAAAAATGCTTCACGTATTTCTAAGAAAAATTGGAAATTTTGCTTCTAAATAAGAACAATGAAGGCCCTAGATGCTGCGTTTGGGAAAAAGTTAATTGACCCAAATATATTCCTCCCACACAACCACAACTTCTAAATACGCAAGTCAGAAATAAGTGGAACAAAATAAATTATTGTTATTATTATTATTATTTAAGTGTAAGGTAAAAGGGATGGTAAAACTTCTTTAAATTGGTTTGGTATTCGTCAATGATGAACCTCGATTTCAAGTAACTTAACCTTTTTACATAGACTACGTACTGTATCATGTAGACATAGCAGTAAAAAGCTCAATTTTAGGTAGAAGAAAAAAGGTTTAAATCAGGAAATCAACTAAAACTGTTTATTGGATTAAAAAAAAAAAAAATTTGGAAAACAAGAGTTTATTTTCATGTTCTGCCTTTTCAAACTCAAAACCTAATTCAACTCCTATGGGGGGTTCTTAAATTTTTGTCACCCTACAATCGGCCAGAAGGAAAGCCCTTCCAGGAAGGAAGGAAGGGTTTAAAAGCTGTTGTTATCAGCTTAAGGTTGGCTAGTGGTATTCAAAAAAGTCCACCAACAGCTAAAACTAAAGTTTGGATGCCCGTGATTGATGCACCCTTCGTGAGGAAGGGCTAAATTCTTGCTATCCGAATCATTCCGAAGAGCTTGTCAGATCTACGTTAGATATGCTACTGATAAGGGGTTAGGGCTTTAGTTGTGCTTTTAGGGGGTCAGTTTGACCGTCAATTTTTGGTTAATCCACAAATCAACCGTTTTAGAAACCGTTCATAACCTTAATAAATTGTCAAAGACAATCACTTTTGTCATCAAAACAGACAAGTTACGGATACGGAGAACTATAAGAAGCAGAATTATATAGCATATCATCACACCGTGTACATAATACTTAGTAGCCTAAAACGGTAAAGATGACACGGACTGCATGCGTTTTTTTGTGTTACATTGAGCTGTCCCTGCAACAATTCAAGGGACCTTGGAACTAGAGATCTAGTTTTCAACTGAGTAGAAAAGTTATATTGTGTGCAGTTGATACCATTCTCAGTCTGTTCAAGTGGAAAACTGATGCTGATCATAAGAGTCCCATCACGTCCTCAACTGTTCTTAGTGTTTTGAAACTTTTATTTTAGTTATGGTTAATCATGTCTTACCATGTTTTGGATTTAGAAATGTCAGGGAATAGACGGTCAGCCATATCGTAGAAATCATGATAACTAACATCCAAAAGCTTTTCCAGGTCTCCTTTTGTTGAAAAACTTTTTGCAAGTAAGCTAGAAAAAATATAAACAAAGCTTGAATTTGTTTTCATTTCTTTAAAATTAAATGGAATGATCAGAAAAAAAAAATCTTAAAAAGCACAACGTCAACTACAATATATATTAGCTAAAACTATACAAAGTATTTCGCTATCCAATCCTTGTCCGTTTAGAAATGTATCTTAGGTGTCTTTAGCAACTAATTGAAAATATAAACCAATACATATCTAAATTATACTTAGATTTTGTAGACTTAATTGACATCTAAGCATAAATTTCGTAAGATATAACGATTATCAAAATGGAGACTCGGTGATTAGAGAGATACATCTTGGTATTACGTAGGAAAATATAGAAGCCGCAGGAACGTGCGTAGGGTTTATTTGGGGGTAGGGAAGGGGCCAAGCCTGTAAAATAAAAAAAAACAAGCAGGTTTTGATTAAACATGTGATAACATGTTTAATCACAAAGACAAGATTTACTAGCACAAAATCTGGACATTTGGGGTCAAAATATATTTGTTTTGTTGGATTTTTTTTTTTGGGGGGGGGGAGGGGCCACGAGTTATTGTATCAAACCAAGGGTTCATTGAGAAAAGACTCATACAAACAAAGTCATTTAAAGTCCTACTGCCCGTTTAAGCAGCAAAAGAGATTGTTGTCATCATTACGATGGAGAGGAAAATCCGAGAAATCCAATCAGTTTAAAAATGTCAAGAGGTTATTTATAAGACCGTTTCAGTGAACATACCGCGGTTTGGTGATGCACTCGTTTTGAAACTTATGCAGTCTAGAGAAAATGAACGATTATTCTTGACGATTCATGTATCGTACTCAATTACAGTATTGTGAAATCTATACTTAACTTATTATAGATAAATACAACACAGGCAGAAACTAAATAAAACCAAAACAGTTTTTCAAATAGAAGTAAAGAGTGACGAAAAACGTTAAAACAAACGGTCGTAAAACTAAAGGCGGTGCTTTGGATGGGTTGGACCTCTATGAACCTGAAGTCGGGAGAACAACTTGCTAATTTCAGTACCCAAAAAATTTGAAGCTATCTAAAATCTGGTATGCGGAATGCTAGTTTCGATACCCAGGAAAATCAGCTAAGTAACGTAGATAATAAGATAGGTACCAATGGGATCCTTACTTTCGAAAACCCTTTTGCTGGGAAAAAACATTTAGCAAGTATTCGACAGAGAGCAAGTATTCGTTGATATACAGCCCTTCTACGCCCCCCTGTAGACTAGGTTGGATAGCTAAAGGTTGCTGCTCCACCCCTAGAGAGGTTTGTGGGTCTCTGGGGTGTACCACAGGCATCTTCACCGTCCCTACATCTTCAGGGAGAAATCCAGTTGCGTGGCCTCACCGTGGCAGAAGGGTGGCAACGGCCCTGCTATCCCGACCTTGGTGGACATGCAAAAGGCAAACATGCAGAAGGGGCGCCGTCGGATTGGGTACCTGTCGGTTAATATATTCCTGCGAATTCATGGAGATGGCAGAAAGCTATAATGACCAACTCTTCACCCCGAGACAGATTTTCGAACATAGAGCAAAGCATCAACAAATCCCCTTCGCTGTCTTCATCCACTTCATTACGGCCCTCAATTCAGTCATCCGGGGAGGAATTTTGGTGGCGATTTTAGAGGATTGTGTCCCACCTAAGATCATATGACTCATTCAGGCTTACTTTCAAAACACACAGGCCTGCATCCAGGTCAACGGAGAACTTTCATCGCTATTCGATATCGATTTCGGTATGAGGCAAGGATGTGGATGAGAGAGTACATCCGGGAGAGGATGTACTCTCTCCCGAACTATTCAATTGTGTCATCGATTGGGTAATGAAAAAAGCAAAGCCAAACTTCGAAGGAGTCAAGTTTAGCCCTGACTTCAGTACCACCGATCTGGGTTATTTCGATGTTGTTGCTCTTCTTGGCAAATCCGTTGGCAAAGCCCAGAACATGCATCTGAAAGTCTCCAAAGTTGCTGCCCAGCGGGGCTCAAGATTAATATTGACAAGCCTAAAGCTATGTCTAATGCCCCCGATATAAACTCTACCCCTATAACTCTTATCCAAAGGTAGATTAAAGTTCTCAATAAATTCAAGTATCTCGGATTGTACATTGACATCAACGGCCGGTATAAGAGGAAGAGCTCTGAATCTGTTGAAGTTTTACCTAAGTGATAGAAAATTATATTTGAATGATGGAAAACAAGCTACATGTGAATGATTTTGAGTCGGGAGTCTCACAGGGATATCCCCTTGGTGCACTATAATTTACAGCATACATTAATGATCTATGTGGAGTTTTACCTAATATTGTTGATTCAATAAACAGTGGAGACCCAAATGTGATCCCTGTAAAAGCGTTAGTTTTATTTGCTGATGATACTAATTTTACGGTATGCGCAAGAACTGAAAAAGAGTTGATCCGAGCAGTTGAACATGATATAAGTTTGATTGAAAAGTGGACTAGGTTGAATAAGCTGAAAATAAATTTTAAGAAGTGTAATTTTGTGTTGTTTGCTCGTTCTAAAACGTATTATCCTTGGATAGATAAGTTGATTTGTGGAAATTCATTAATTAATAGAGTGCACTCGACTAGGTATTTAGGCATTATTTTGGATGAGACGCTTAGTTTTTCTGATCATATAGATTGTATAACATCTAAAATTGCCAGTAATGTTGGAATTATTAGGAAATTAAAGCACATTTGTCCTTAGACTTTTGTATTTTTCACTTGTCCATTGTTACCTTTTATATTGCTGTTCGGTATGGTCTTCAACTTTCCAATCCCATCTGAAACGACTTAGAGCTTTGCAGAATTCTGCCATTAGGATTTTAGCAAATTATGGACCGAGCGATTCTGTGAGAAATGTGTATTTGAAACTGAATATTCTTCCTCTAGCAGGTAAATTCCTTTTCTATCGATCTATGCTAATGTTTGATATTATTAATAACTTTACCTCAGAATGTTTTAATGGCATGTTTATAACTGGTGTAGATTTTCACAATTATAATACAAGATATGCAGATGCTTTTCGGCGGCCGTAGTGTGAAACAACCCGGTCACAGTTCTCTGCTCGGCATGTTTTGCCGAGCTCCTTGAGTCATTCACCAATTGGGGTTGTGCGTGAGCATGACCGAAGTAATTTCCGGGGGAAATTGAGGGATTTTTGTGATAATATTTATCAGTTTGTTTGATTTTTTTTTTTTTTTTTTTTTTTTTTTTTTTTTTTTAGTTGTGCCGTAATTGAGTTTTTAGTTGCGTTGTTTTGTTTTCCCGTCGGCGGGGGATAATGTTTTGTTTTTGTTTATTTATATTGAATTATGTGTTGGAAGTTGGAGTTGGCCTAACGAACCGAAAGGTTCCTTGGCTTTTGTTTTTTGTAATTTATGTTTAAATAAAATTATGCTCCTGAAAAAAAAATGTTTATTTTCAATATTACGTACATAAGAAATTTGTCACAAAATTAGTTTTCAGTAAAGCGCCAATGACGCAGTAGGTTTTAGACTTTTACAGTGAGAGAAGGAGGTGATACCCAAACTCTTGTTTGTAGTGATTTTTTTTCGTTTCAAGCTTGATTTGCATATTTAATTTAAGTTTCACTCGTTTTAAGATTTATTTATTCATTTACATGAATATCTATTGTATGTTTGTTTGCATTGATTGTTTATTTAATTTCTGTTCGTTTTAAGTTTCATTTATACTTTAATAGGAGAATATTTTTTTTCGTTTTAAGCTCGATTTTCATATTCAATCTAAGCATTACTCGCTTTAAGATTTATTTATTCATTTATATTATTACTTGTTGTATGTCTTTGCTATGATTGTTTATTTAATTTCTGTTCGTTTTGGGTTTCATTTATTCTTAAATAGTAATTTCTAGTCATTTTGAGTTTGAATTTTAAAAGGTATTTGTATCTGCTGAGCTTAAGTTTAAAATGGCCTTTACTTTTCTTTGAAAAACTTATTTTTCATAAAGTTTTTTTAAATTAATATTTGTTCGTTTTTTATTGAAAAAATTTCAAGTTTTTCAAAATTTCTTTATTTCAAATCAAAGTTTTAAAAAAATCAAATATTCATCAAAGTATCAAAACTAATATCAAGGTAACAATATCAAAGGGAAAAAATTAATTTTTCTAAGCCTCGGACTTTTATTATCTGATGTTTGAACTACTTTTCACAAAATTGCTATCTCAAAATTTTTATAGGATGGGTTTGGGGAAAAGGGGCGTGGAGGGACTAGATTAAGCTTCGGTCTGTTTTGACTCTTTAAAAGTGAACTAGAACTTTCTATTTTCAATAAAATGATCCCTCTCTGAAGTTTATATGAGTATCCCTTCTATAAGAACCATATATATCCCCTGAGTATAACTTACAACGCCTGTCTCTGGGCCCTGGGGGGTTGTGTCGACCCTGGAGTTTTAATATCTGATGGTTACACTATTTTTAACAAAATGATCACCTGAAATTTTTACCAGATGGGTTTGTCCATCCGATACACCCAAAGGCGTGGAGGGCAGGAAGGGTTAGTTGCCCTCCGATCTTTTTTCCCTCTGAGAAAATGAACTACAACGTTTAATATCCATTCAAATGAACCCTCTCTGAAGTTTATACGAGCATACCTTCCATAAGAACCATATATGCCCCCAGAGCAATACTTACAACGCCTGCCCCGGCCGTGGGGGGGGGGCTGTGTCGACACAGTAGTTTTTCTTATGTGACCTTTGAACTATTTTTAACGAAATGACCATACTTAAAGGAGTTTTTGTTGTATGATATTTGAACTATTTTTTAAGAAAATCACTACCTCAAATTGGGGGGGGGGCAGTTGCCCTCTGATCACTTTGTACTCTTAAAAATGGCACTAGAACTCTCGATTTCCAATCCAATGAGCCCCCTTAGAAGTTTATGCGACGGCCCCTTCTATATGAAGTGCCTCTGGGAAAAGAATAAATGAAGTGTGGGGGAGGCTAGCTGCCCTCCAATCACTTTTGACTCTTAAAAAGTGAATTACAAATTTCAATCTCCAATCAATTGAGCCCTCTAGGAAGTTTATACGAGCATCCCTTCCATAACAACCATATGTGTCTCCAGGGCATAATTTACAACGCCTACCCCCAGGCCCTGGGGTGCTGTGTTGACACCGGAGTTTTTTTTATCTGAGCTTTGAACAATTTATATCAGAATGTCTATCTCAAAAATTTTTATTTGGTGCATTTACGGCGAGGAGGAGGGGGGCTTGCGGACCTCTCATTTCTTTCGACTCTTAAAAAAGTAATAAGACCTTTAAAGTTCAAATCAAATGAGCCTTCTCTGCAAAGTTTATACAAGCATCCCTTCCATAAGAACTATATATGCCCCTCGAGCGTTACTCATAATGCCTGCCTCCGGGTCCTGGCGGGTTCCGTCAACACAGGAATTTTTCTTATCTGACCTTTAAACTCTTTTTAATGAAATGGGTATTATAAAAATTTTATCGGACGGGGCTTGGGGAGAAAAGGGTGTGTGTGGGGGGGGGGCTAGTTGCCCTCGCATATCTTTTAACTCTTAAAAATTGGACTAGAATTTTCAATTTCCAATCAAATGAGCTCCCCCTGAAGTTTATACGAGCATCCCTTTCACAAGAACCATATACGCTCCCAGGACAACGCTTACAACGTCTATCCCCCGGGCTCTGGGGAGCGTTTTTGTTATCTAATTTTTGAAAAATTTCCAAAACACTGGCTATCTCAGAATTTGTAGCGGACAGGTTTGGGGAAAAAAGAGCATGGGGGGATAGTTTAACTCTCTTGAATGTTAAAAATTAAACTAGAACTTGCAATTTCCATTCAAATGATCCCTCCATGAAGTTTATACAAGCATCCCTTTCATAAAAACCATACATGCCCGTAGGACATAACTTATAACGCCTTCCCCTGTGCCCTGGGGGTTCTATTGAAACCAGATTTTTTTCTTATCCGACCTTTGAACTATCTTTAACAAAATGTCTATCTAAAAGTTTCATCATATGTGTTTTGAAAAAGAAGGCTGTGGGAGGGGGGGGGGCTAGCTGCCCTCGGATCTCTTTTGACGAATAAAAAGGAAGCTCGAAGTTTCAATATCCAATCAAATGAGCCCTCTCTGAAGTTTATACGTGCATCCCTTTCATACAAACAATATATGCACCAGGGTATAACTTACAACACCTGCCCCCGGGCACTTGGGGGTTGTGACGACACATGATTTTTGTTATCTGACTTTTGAACAATTTCTAACTCAATGGCTATCTAAAAACTTTTATTGGATGTGTATTTAGGAAGAGGGGCATGGGGGGCTAGATGCTCTCTAATCCCTTTTGACTCTAAAAAACTTACCTAGAACTTTCAATTTCCAATCAAATGAGCCATCTCTGAATTTTTTACGAGCATCCCTTCAATAAGAACCATATATTCCCCCAAAGCATAACTTACAACACCTGCCCTCGGGCCCTGGTGAGCTGTGTTGACCCCTGAGTTTTCTTTATATGGTCTTAGAACTATTCAAAAAAAAGATATCTCAAAGGTCTTATCAGATGAGTTTGAGGAAAAAAGGGCGTGAAGGGGGGGGCCTCCAATCTCTTTTCACTATTAAAAAGTGAACTAGAACTTTCAATTTCCAATCAAATTATCCCTCTTTGAAGTTAATACGAGCATCCCTTCCATAAAACCCATATATGCCCCAAAGGCGTAACTTACAAAGCCTGCCCCTGGGCCCTAGTGGGTTATGTCAACACCGTAAGTTTCGTTATATGATCTTTGAACTACTTTTAACAAAATAGCTATCTTAAAATTTTTATTGGATGCATTTGGGAAAAAAATGGTTTGGGGGGGGGGGAGCTTTTGACACTTAAAAAAAGAACTAGAACTTTCAATTTCCAATCAAATGAGTCCTCTCTGAAGTTTATACGAGCTTACCTTCCATAAGAACCAAATTTGCCCCCAGGGCATAACTTATAACCCTTGCCCCTTAAGACTGTGGGGGGAGTGCCCTGCTCAAACATAGAATTTCCAGAACTTTCAACTACGTTGAACAAAATAGCTATATCAAAATTTTGATTGGATGTGTTTGGGGCAATGGTGGGCGTGGAAGGGGTTTCAGTTGCCTTAAAATCACTTTCGACTATTAAAAAGGGAACTAGCCATTCAAATTTCCAATGGAATGAGCCCTTTCTAAAGTTTCTACGACAACGTTGTCTATACAAAACCTTATATACCCCCAGGGCATAACTTAAAACCTTTGCCCTGAGAGCTGTGGGGCAGTTTTCATCCTCAAAGACCTAATTTCCAGAACTTAAAACTACGTTTAATAAAATGGCTGTCTCAAAATTTTGACTGAATGTGTTTGGGACGTGTGTTGGGGGATTGACGTGGGGGGAGGCTAGTTGCACTCCAATCACTTTCTACTATTAAAAAGGGCACTATCCCTTTGAATTTCCAATCGAATGAGCCTTTTTTGAAGTTTCTGAGACAACGCCTTCTAAACAAACCTTATATGCCCCAAGGGCATAACTTAAAGCCCTTGCCCTAAGGGTTGTGGGGTAAATCAACTACCCTTAACAAAATGGATATCTCAAAATTTTTATTGGTTGTGTTTGGAGGAATGATGGGTGGGGGGCTAGTTGCCCTCAAATCAATTTCGACTATTAAAAAGAGCACTAGCCCTTTGAATTTCTAATCAAATGAGCCTTTTTTGAAGTTTCTACGACAACACCTTCTATAAAAACCTTATATGCCCCCAGGGCATAACTTAAAACCCTTGCCCTGAGGGATGTGGGGGATTGTCCTCCTAAAAAAAATATTTTCTATCTGGAAAACAACTTCGCTGAACAAAATGGCTATCTCAAAATTTTGATTGGATGTGTTTGGGGAAATGATGGGCGTGGAGGGGGGGGGGGCTAGTTGCCATCAAATCACTTTAGACTATTAAAAAGGGCACTAGCCCTTTGAATTTCCAATCGAATGAGCCTTTTTTGAAGTTTATAGGACAACGTCTTCTATAAAAACCTTATATGCCCCCAGGGCATAGCTTAAAACCCTTGCCTTGTGGGTTGTGGGAGAGTTTCCTCCTCAAAAACATATTTACTATCTGGAAATCAACTACGCTGAACAAAATGGCTATCTAAAAATTTTGATTGGATGTGTTTAGGGAAATGATAGGCGTTGGGGGGGGAGCTATTTGCCCTCCAATCTCTTTCGACTATTAAAAAAGGCACTAGCCCTTTGAATTTCCAATCGAATGAGCCTGTTTTGAAGTTTCTACGACAACGCCTTCTATAAAAACCTTATATGCCTCCACGGCATAACTTAAAACCCTTGCCCTGAGGGTTTTGGGGGAATGACCTCCTCAAAAATATATTTTCTATCTGGAAATCAACTACGCTGAACAAAATGGCCATCTCAAAATTTTTATTGGATGTGTTTGGGGGAATGATGGGCGTGGGGGGGGGGGGGTTAGTTACCCTTCAATCATTTTCGACTATTAAAAAGGGCACCAGAACTCCCGATTTCCAATCGAAATTTCTACGACGACCCCTTCCATATGAAGTGCCTCTGGGAAAAAAATAATAATAAATAAATAATAAAACATTGGAGCCGTATGACCTTTACTATAGGCAACCCTACAGCGTTGCCTCTGATATAGACCATGTATCCTCTGCATAGATTGCGGTGGGACATAAGCTGCACAAACCAACAATTTCAGATCTAAGTGACATAACAATCTAATCCAAACAAGGTTTTCTGATTCACTTTTCAGCTTATTAAAAGACAAAAAAGAATTATTCTTTAAAAGCACTAAGATACTACCGTAATGCCGGGAGTTCCTTGACACAGAACGGGCAACATTTTCAGTTATGAAACTGCGAAAAGATGGCATTTCATCACCACTTTGCCATAACTCTACTAACGCAACAAAATCAAGTTTTGTTATTTCAAGTTCCACTTCATTTTTTTTATTCCTTAGTCCTTGAAAATTCCAAGACACAAACTTGACCACGTTTTCTCGCGTATGGCCTGCGTACCACTAATTTGTGTTTGTACTTTGATCAGCTGCAAGATTGAATGGTGTCTCTGGAGGAATTCTCTGTGATTCACTGAAATCCATCCTGTAGCAGTCTTTACGTGTGTTATATGTCGATTTTTCTATATTACACCGGTACGGACTACCACCACTAGTATCACCTCATCTCCGGCCACCACGAACATTTTTTGGAGGGTTCCTCAGTAGATCATCGGGACTGATTATTTCTGCACTCTTACGCACTCTTGATTGCTGGGGCATAGCTTGCGCATCCACAACTTTTCCGTTATTGCTGTCTTCACTACCGGAATTTTTCCCCTCAAACTTTCAAAGTAGTGCTGATTTACTGCAACAGATGGCAAGGGTGGTGCCGCTCTACTAGGAGCTTGGCCAACACTAGCATTTTTAGCCTGAGAAGCCTGGTTTACGATGCTTTCTAAAACTTTTCCAACCGCCAAATCGTACATAAGCGTTCGCCCTTCAATGAACAACTTGATGGCTCTCAGCTTAGTATTTCTTCCTTCTGCTACAGCCCTATTAAGCAATGACCTTAAATGCCTAAGGGCTTCCCTTTGTGCGTAGGTATAATCGGGAGCAACTTTAACTCCAAACATCCTCAAAGGTCCATTATTACGTAAGATATAATCGCGCAAATCTACCACACTAACCTTGATTACCACCGGTCCAGTAGCACCCAATCGGTGAACGTCCTTAATTGCATAACATAACTATACTGCTATCCCGGCTTTAGATGCGTTTGGGTCTTGAAATTAGCAAACTAATGCCTCGTCTTTAGGTGCGCTTGAGTCCCAAAATTAGCAAACTGTTGTGCCGGCGTTAGATGCTTTTGGGTCCCGAAATTAGCAAACTACTGCTCCTACTTTAGATGTGTTTGGATCCCGAAATTAGCAAACTACTGTCCCTATTTTAGATGTGTTTGGGTCCCGAAATTAGAAAACTACTGTCCCGACTTTAGATCATAAAGATCACCAGCCCAGATAAACCCGATTTTAGTGAGAAAAAACAAACGGAGATCATTCTAAATATGAGGGGAGCTATCGAGGAGAGCTTATTGAAAACTAAAATTTCAAACCGTTTACACATAAATGAGGGCATTCATTATTGAAGTATTGTACTAAATACTAAGTGCTTGAAAATCTTTTTTTATTTCTTAAATTAAAATTAAACTTCAGTAGAGCAGGGTCGCTGTTTATTTTCATGTGCAACAAATTGTTCTTAGTTATTCAGTGAAAGAAACAATTTTTTTAAAAGTATAATCAAAAATCCTTAGTTCTTAAGAAAAGAAAGGAAAAAATACAAAGAAACATAAAGCTTATTTGTTGCAACTAGGACCTTACATCATTTTGTTAAAATTTTTGTTTTTTAGTTAATCAAAGGGCTGAAATCTTGAAACTGAATGATTTTAGCCAAGGGTACTTAATTCTAAATTGCCTGCTCAATAGAACACTGAACAGAGTACTTTGATGACATTTTTCTTATAAAGCCCCACAGCAAAAATATTATACAGTATGAAAAATTCCTATACTCTCCATTAAAGATTTTTGGGACACATCAGTCGCGCACCTTTCATCATGACTCTGCCCTCGCGCGTACACAATGATAAACTTTTAGCACATTGCGATGAGTTTATATAAGACCTGTTGAAGCTATTGCTGTGACTCTTGAATTAAAATCAAGTAGTTGTGGGCATCAAACCATGGCTAATTGTAGAAAAAGCCAAGACAGATAGTCCGGGTGAGTGAGAGGCATATCAGGCATAAGTCCTTTTTAGGATTGTATAAAAATGATAGCATTTCATTTATCATTTGTCCATATGTAATTCCTAGGGCAGAACCAAGATAGATAGTCATAGAACTAAGGGATAAAAGATTGGATTGATTTTGGGTTGAAGGGTGACGGAAACTTCCCACTGTGTGCTGTGATGTGTCCCATTTCTGAGCCAAATTTTTCATATTGTATAATATTTATACTTTCTCGAAGCCCTTACACTTAGACCACTCGTTAAGATTACTTAAAAAACGGGCCTATACTTACTCGACAACAAATTCTCTGTGAGATTCATTGATTGTTTCCGGAGAATATAGGTGAGGCCCTAGGCCAAACTCGAAACACTCAACATGTCTGATTGGTTTTGATGGATTCATTATTTCGAGCAACTGCTTTAACGACTTTGATCGAAGGAAATCCCCAATTTCTGAAATTAAAAAATAATCATTGTCTCGTTTCAGGCAAATGTTCTATTCTGGAGAGGATACTTTCTGGAGTCATTTTTTGAATTGGCCCTCTCACCAAGCCCTTAAATAACCAACATTGTTTTCAATTTTTAAGTAACTAGTTTTTAATGAATTCAAGGAATAGAGAAATTGTGTGGTGAAGCCTTCTAATTAAGTCAATTTGGAATTTAGTAAAAATATTTAGACGCAAATACAAAAGTTTAGAAATACCACTTTTTATTAAGATAAAGAACATATCCTGGCAAGTTTCTGCTTAACAGGAAGTTGAGAAATTACCACTTCCTAGCTAAATGCGTCGGTTGGGTCCAGGAAGTGGTGGTTGATAAAAACGTATAAAATGTACATTTTATGGGAAGGGGTAGACGGATACTAACTTTATGCCGGACAGACCTCTGGTTCGTTGATTTAGAAATACCTTGGAATCTTGTCGGATCATCGTAAGTTTCTAAGTATCTTATTATATATTATTGTAGTTTTCTGAGACTTGTGGTATACTTGGGACAACCCGTCTCAGTAGAATATATATCTATTATCAAACCTTGTATTATTATATGATAACTAAATAAAAGTATTGTATTATAGCCAACCTCTCTACAATCTACCTTTAGTCCCTCGAACATAACCAGCTGGGACGCCTCATTAGTCAGGTCATAGCCTAAGGCCCGCTAACAAAGTTTAATTACCTTAGGGCAATAGTTCATCTCCCTTATAAAGGGAGAATAAAGGCATCTACCACTACATCACTTAAATACAATAAAAACACCTTACCACAATTGAGACGAAATAAAGAATTAGTATAAAACTACCTAAATTTAGTAGAGAGATGGAGATAGATAATACATAACCACTTTACAAAATAGCAAAGTTGACAAATCAAACAGTTCGTGGTAACGAACTGCAAGTAAGAAGTGATGCGGCTCAATAGTAACCTAAACTCTAAGAAACAGTCTTGATAACAATAGATACATCAAAAGAATTGAATTCTGATGTTTATTAAAAATATGTGAAATTCATCAAATTTGATGATACCCATATAAAGTTGCGAGCCTTAGAAAATTTGCCCAATTTTCAAAAAGGGAAAGAAAAACCCAAAACATCCAGTGATCTTAATGAAAAACACTCCATCAGGTTCAGCTTACCAGAGAACCCTACTTTAGAGGTTGCAAGTTCCTATGTACAAAAATGTGGAATTTTGCATATTTTGCTGGAGATGTGTGTTTATTTGTTTGTTGTTTTTTCCCAGGAGTGATCATATCGGACCAGTGGTCGTAGAAGATCAGTAGAGGGCTTATTTGATCGTAAATCAAAAATTCTAGTGCCGCTTCTAAGTGACCCTGAAATATTGGAGGGAAGCTAGCCCTCCCCCACGCTCATTTTTCCCCAATGTCACCTGATCAAAATTTTGAGATAGCCATTTTGTTCGGCATATCGAAAAATCTAATAAATATGTCTTTGAGGATAGGTTAACCCCCCTAGTCCTTGGGGGAAGCTCTGCAAGTTATGAACTTTACCCATTGTTTACATATTGTATTTTTTTTTGGGAAGTATACAGACGTTTTAGGGGGACTTTTTCTGGTGGGGGAGGGGTTGGGATGGGAGTGTGGGAGTTAAGTGGGCGGATCTTTCCATGGAGGAAATTTTATGGGAGAAGGGAATTTTCTACGGAGGGGGAGCCAGATTTACCAGTATTATTTAAAAAAAGATCAGAAATTAAGTAAAAAAAAAAATTTATTTCAACTGAAAGTAAGGATCAACATTAAAACTTAAAACGAACAGAAATTATTACGTATATAAGGGGGGTCGCCTCCTCGTTAATAACTCGCTCTTTACTTTGCAATTTACTGAAAAAAAAATACAAATGAATCTGATCTGCATTGTCAGTTTAATTTATATATACATATATATATATATATATATATATATATATATATATATATATATATATATATATATATATATATATATATATATATATATATATATATATATATATATATATATATATTTTTATATATATATATATATATATATATATATATATATATATATATATATATATATATATATATATATATATATATATATATATATATATATATATATATATATATATATATATATATATATATATATATATATATATATATATATATATATATATATATATATATATATATATATATATATATATATATATATATATATATATATATATATATATATATATATATATATGCACAAATCTTTTTTTAAAATCTTAACAATTTTTCATCTATTAGAGTTATAAAAGTGAAGATGTTTAAATTTTTTTCCTTCAGTAAATTGCAAATCATGTTCTGGCCGTGAGAAGGCATAGGGGTTGTGAGCCCTAATCATGTTAATTTTTGGTCGTTTTGAGTGTGACTTGGTCAGTTATTGTTATTTCTGTTTGTTTTGGGTTTCATTTATTTATTGATGCTGATTTATGGTAGTTTTACATTTGGTAGATTGTTTGATTCTATTTTTTCTCATTTTGGTTTAATGGAGTTCTTTAGATTTCCTTGAATAACTTTTTTTGTGGAAAAAGTTTTTTTAAATTAATTTCTGTTCGTTTTATATTGGCATGGTCTTTTTCAGGGAAAAACAATTGTAAAGCTGATCGCCCTCAAATCACTTTTGACTCTTCATTAAATAAAAAAAGTTTTTTTTTAACTGAAAGTAAGGAGCAACATTAAAACTAAAAATGCAAAGAAATTATTAAGTATATGAGGGGGTTCGCCCCCTCTTCAATACCTCGCTCTTTTCGCTAAAATTTTGAATTTTGTTCCAATCCTTTTAAGGATGACCCCTGAATCACAAAGGCCGTTAAATTATAATTAATTAAAAAAAAAAGTTTTTCCGAAGGAAGTAAAGAGCGAAGTTGAAACTTAAAACGAAAAAAAAAATATTACTTCACAGCCTATCTGACATATATCAATAAAACTAGTGCAAATAAAACAACTGGTGATATTTCCCTATGTTTGTAGGATTACAGAAAACCAGAACTTTACTGAAAACACAAAAGTCAAGTATAAAAAAACAAGAATATTGATTTAGCAGTCGAAAGTAAATACGTAGCCTCACAACAACAAACTAATCTATATTTCTTCTGTATACATGGGTGCATTTTCTCCAATTGTTAATCCTGTACGAATTATCCAAAACAAGTCTATTAGAGTATTATCAGGAAAATCAGAAAGAGAATCAGTTCAAGAAGTCTATAGAGATCTTAGGATATTGCCGGCGCGGGTCTTCATCATTTTTATATATTAGTATTTATGTATAGATACAGTATGAAGCAGCTGCCGGAGTGTTTTATCGGTTGGTTTTACAGCCGATGGAGTATACATAGCCACAATACTAGGGGTAAAAATGATTATTATACTCCACCTATAGTGTCTGCCAGGTCCACGTTTTCTTTTATTATAAAGGAAGGACATAAAATCATAAAATAATTTGTATAAAGGAAATGAAGAAGATAGAAAATTTTAGTGATTTTAAAGGAAAATTGAAAGAAAAATTATTAAGCAAGTATGAATTCTAGTTTTGTTTGTTTTGGAGGTGACTTGATTTGATTTAATTTAAATTAAGTTGCAATTGCTTGTGGGTTTGTGAGTGCGACCCCACAGCATTAATATGGTACGTAGTTGCTATCCCTGTAGTATTATTATTATTCTTTATTTATTTTCTTTCTTTCTTTTCTTTTCTCTCTTTTTTTCTTTCTTTCTCATTACAGTGAATTTAAATGATGTTATATACGTATATGTTTTTTTTTTTACCTGTTTCACCCCACGTCAACCGTTTGGTTTTGGGTCAATCATATTGATTTTTGTATTTGAATTTTTGTTAAAGTTAATTAAATATATCACTATCAAAATGTATCACTATAACGCTTTTCGTAGTCTTACAGGAGCTGTGATATCAGTAACTTTCAGCATACAATTAAAATTATCTTAAAAACTTAAGCATAAAAACAATAAGTTTACATTCATTAAACAGCAAAAAAATAATGGATTGATTTATCGAGTAATCTCTTGGTCTCACCTAGTATTACTCGAAATAAAGAACCATAATATGAACTCTGGAGATGCAGCTATTTCTCTCTATAAAACAGAGAGTTTCAAGTTGTGATACAAATTCTAAAGTGAGTCTGTAGTCTTAATACTAATAAGATTCCTTCATTGTGAGCTTGCTTACAAAATAATCATGAAATGTATTTTCAGATCTAAAATGACAGTCAACCATTGAACTAAGCTCCATGTGCAGAAGTGATGCCCAATTAAACGAAAAAATAAATGAAGCAACAATATATTTATACTTCTAAAAGTTCCCTACAAATGTTTATTTTTACCGTACCAAAACTCTTATATTGTTTTGTGTCTTCAGTAAAGCGCTAGTTTTCTGTAATCCTACAAACATAGAGAAATATCACCTGTTGATTTATTTCTATCAGTTTTATTGATATATGTCAGATAGGCTGTGAAGTAATAATTTCTTTTCGTTTTAAGTTTAAACTTCGCTATTTACTTCCCTCGGAAAATCTAGTTTTTTAGTCTAGTTTTTTTTTTTAAATTAATCTTTGCTCGTTTTTTTTATTAAAATTTAGCTTAGAAACAATACTGCCATGACCTTTTTTGTTTTACGGAATGACTTCTGCTCTTTATAAGCTATAATATTGCTCCTTAGTTTCAGTTCAAAACTTATTTTTTTATATAGTTTCTAATCACCTCCAATCTAGGGAAAAATAGAGTCGTTTCTTTTTGTAATTTTTTTTTTTTATAATAAGAAATATACCTTTAAATCTTTGTTTAAGAAATTAAATTTCATAGCACTTAAGAAAGTAGGTCCTTGCGATTATCTTTGACACAAAAGGTTAACTAAGCGGACAGGTTTGCATTTCGACATGCTTGTGGGAAATTTTGCAAGCTCAACAGAAATGTGCCTTTAGGCTTAGGGAGTTATTTGACCTTCCCTACATAGAAAGGCCATTCATTACAAATAGAACGAAATTCCAAAAAGATCATTTCTTGTGTAGGTACGATAAATGGTATTATAAACCAAGTTTTTTTTTTCATTTCGAAAATTTTGGGAAGAATTACCTGAATTCTCCTACAGAACTGTTTTCATTTGTTTTTCTTCCTCTTTGGATGCACCATCTTATGTATGGAGAGAATATTACAGCGGAATTGTCAAGTAAATAATTTGAATAAATAGGTATCAAACAGTTCGTGGTAACGAACTGTAAGTAAGGAGCGACCCGGCTCAATAGTAACCGAAACTCTAAAAAACAGAATTTTGATACCAATAGATACATCAAAAGAATCAGATTCTTATACTGATTTTAAATATATAAGTTTCATCAATTTTAGTCTTACCGATTAAATGTTAGGTGCCTGAGGAAATTTGCCTTATTTTCGAAAAAAGGGGGAAACACCCTCTAGAAGTCTTGTATCTATTATTTAGATGTATGCAGACATTTTACGGGAAGGGGGGATTTGTACCTGGGTAGGGCACCCATGGGGATAAGGGTAGGGCATCCGTTGGAGATAAAGATGAACCCCACAGCCGGGTGGGAGTTCGTCCGGAAGGATGCAAACTTTGTTTGCTGACCACGTGCCACTGGATATGGGGCTTAACCCCCTAACTAATCGCTCTGAACAGGGCTGCCCCAACCTCATGGGCGCGGGTGGAGCCCACCTCAAGGTCTCTCAGTGCCCAGGATTTCCCTGGTGTCAATCAGAACCCAGGCCTAGGGACGGTTGGGCTTGTGACCCTCCTCCTGAAAACAATTGCAATGAAAAGAAATGTTACTCAAGCCTTGGATCCTATTCGTTTTAACTCCTTACGACCTCGGCACGTCCCCGGACATCTTTTGAACCTTGCTGACCAAGGTGGGCTTAGAATAGCCACCTGGAATGTTTTAACCATGAATAACCCCGGATCCAAAGACCTTCTAGGGCTTGAGATGTTGAGATGTGGGATTGACATACTTGGAATGACAGAAACCCACTTGACGGGATCAGGCGATGAAGAAATTGACAGTTCTGATCACAGGATGATTTGGTCAGGCCAAACTTCTTGTAGAAGCAGTGGCGTAGGCCTGCTTCTAAACAAGAAGGCAAAGAAATGCCTCATATCCCACAACCCAATATCAGATAGACTACTCACTTACCGCTTCCACCACGAACACGGGAAGATGAAGATTTGTGTGCTACGCACCAACAAATGTCTCTCCAACGGATGAGAAAGACAAATTCTACTTGGCTCTGACAGCTGCTCTCTCTTGGATTTCCCCTCATGATGTTTTTGGCCGTGGTAGGCGACTTTAATGCAACTGTATCTGACCCCAGCGGAGCTTTTAAATCTGTAATTGGTCCTGTTACCCCTGATTCTTTGAACGAAAATGGGACCCGACTCCTCCAGCTGTGCGCCATGCACGAGCTAGTCATTACAAACACCTTGTTTCACAGAAAGGACATTCATAAACCAACATGGTATAGCAATGACGGGCGCACGCGAAAGATGATTAATTATATTATAATCAACCAAAGATCGCGGTCATCAGTCAAAAATTGCAGAACCTATCACTGCGCCGAGATCGGGAATACTGACCAGAGATTAGTTGCTGCGAACTTCCGTCTAAGACTCAAAGCCCAGCCTACAGAACGACGCCAACCAAAGTTGGACACTCAGAAACTAAAAACCGAGGAATTCCGCCAAAAGTATTTAGTTGAAGTCCAGAACAGATTTGAATGCCTGAATACCCTTGTTGACCCGGACACGTTTTGGCAGACGTACAAAAACAATATATTAGAGGTCGCCACTGAGACCGTCGGTCGAAAGATGTACTCAAAAAAGCCCTGGCTGTCGCAAGAAGCTTTGCGAATCATTGAGGAACGCAGAAAAGCGCGGCTGGCCGGAGATGTGCCCTCCTACAGACGGTTAAACGGGGTCAGGAACAAACTTATCCACCGAAAAAGCAACAATTTGTTGAGAAAAAAGCTGATGAGCTAGAAGATGCAGCACGAAAAGATGACACCATGTCGCTTTTCAAGCATGTCAGAGACCTCAGCGAGGAGAAACCTCCAAAGATAGGAGCAGTTAAATCCACCTCCGGCGTAATGCTCGAAGATGAAACCGCGCAGCTTGATCGATGGAAGGAGCATTTCACAAAGCTTCTGAACGCCGACAGAGTCGACGTCGATCCCGAACTAGTGGCATCCGCTGAGCAAACAACAAGCGAAAATCTCCCAGAGCCTGAGCCTCCCTCTGTAGAAGAGATACAGAATGCTCTGAGGAGGATGAACAACAACAAAGCACCAGGAGCCTGCGGGATCACCATAGAACTGCTAAAATTCGCAGGACTGACGATGCTACTATGGCTGCACATGCTGTTTTCCCTCGTTTGGACAACAGAACTGATTCCACAAGAATGGAAGGAAGGGATAATCCTCCCTCTATGGAAGCGTAAAGGTAGTCGAAGTGATTGCTCGAACTACAGAGGAATCACCCCCCTGTCGGTTCCCGGCAAATTATTTGCCATGACTTTGATAGATAGAAGTACCCAGTTCATCCGTAAGTGCCACCAGATTCAGCAAGCAGGTTTCATGCCGAACAGATCCACGACCGAGCAGATCTTCACCGTACGCCAGGTCATCGAGAAAGCTCGTGAGTTCCAGCGTACAGCATACCTCGCCTTTGTTGACTTTAAAGCAGCATTCGACTCCGTCGACCGTGAGTCTCTCTGGCTGATACTAGAACGAACAGATCTCCCGGACAAATACTGTCGCCTTTTCAAGGCGTTCTACATTGGTACAAAAAGTTCCGTCCAGGTTAATGGTCGTCGAAGCTCACTGTTCGAAATAAATACCGGTGTATGGCAAGGTTGTGCTGCTGCTCCTGAACTGTTCAACGGGGTGATTGATCATGTCATGGATCGAACCACGAACCGGCTCCCCTTCGGAGTAAGGTATGGTGACAGAATGTTAGCCGATTGCGACTTCGCTGATGATATTGCTCTGATATGCACTTCTGCAGCTGAACTCGAAGAAGCCCTCAACACACTGTAGGAAGAAGCCCTGAAAGTGGGACTACATATTAGCTGGCAGAAAACAAAAATAATGATCGTTGACTCCGCAGGTAACAGCGCCAACTCATCAGCATTCAACGTATCAGGGCACACCGTCGAGGTTGTCAAGTCTTTCACCTACCTTGGATCTGTCATCACGGAAAACGGCTCAGTCGAAACTGAAGTTCAGTCGCGCATCGGAAAAGCCGCATCAATTTTGGCACGACTATGCCGTTCAGTGTGGTCAAAGCCCAACATCAGCCGAAAAACAAAAATGCGGATCTACAACACCACCATAACCGAAGTCCTTCTCTACGGTGCTGAGACCAGGCCGGCTGCTGCTTCTGTTCCTAATTCCATAGACGTGGCCCAAACAAAGTTCTTGAGACATATTGAAGGGATCAGATGAGACGACTTTGTCTCCAACACACGATTGCTGGCGCTAACAGATCAGTCCCCAAACTCTCGACAGGTCACTGCACGAACCCTATGGTGATTCAGCAATTTGGTCTGCATGCCAGCAGAAATACCCGCCAGCACTTTCTTCAATTTTGATTCCTCTGCGCCTGGCTGGAAGCGCCCCCCCGGAAGGCCCCGGTTCAGATGGAGGGACAGCCTCACCCAGTACCTCTCAATGATCAGCACTGATATACAAGAAACAGTCACGCTTGCACAAGACCGTTCCGAATGGAGGCGAAGAGTCACGTGTCTCTCTACGCTGGACCACCAGCGGGAGCATTAAGTCAAGTAAGTTCACAGCCTGCGGGGATAGATCTTTAAGTTAAAAAATTTGCCCGTTATTTACGTGTAGTATTTGTTAATTGGATGTACACAGACATTTTTCAGGGGGGGGGGAGGGTTGTGCATGGGTAGGGCATCCATGGGGATAATTTTCCTTGGGGAGGGAAATTTCCAGGGATAAACTATCCAAGGGTTTATACTAGGAGGATTTTACAGAATTCCTGTACTGTATTATTAATCTTACTTTTTCTCTGCCAACTCAATTTTGCATGCGGAGTTATTCCGGTGGAATTGTCCGGGGAAATTTGCAGCTTGGTTGGGTTTCCGGGAAAATATTTCCGTTGAAGAGGGTATTTCCGGAGTGAAATCCCATACATTGGCCAAGGAAGTCATTGAAGGGCTTAAAAATTCAATTTTAATTCATAGCAGCTGTGAGCAAAATCTATCATTTTATTTTATTTATCCATCTTAGACTTTATCGCATAATTATTGCAAATTTGCAGCTGTGAGCAAAATCCACGATTTTATTTTGTTTATCCATCTTAGCCTTCATCGGAAACTGGTCATTGCAATTTTTTCTTACAGCTTCTTACTGACCTTACTCACTTACAAATAAAAAAGACAAGTATTTTCAAGTGTAAGTAAGGAGCAACATTAAAACTAAAAACCAACAGAAATTATTCCGTATATGAAGGGATTGTCCCCCTCTTCTTTTTTCTTTACTCTAAAATTTGACTATTTGTCCTATTTTTGCAAGAACAACTCCTGAAACTCAAGGGTCGTTTAATTAGAACATGAAGTTTTTTGTTTTTTTTTAAGTGCTAAAAACTTTATCGTTAAGGGCAAGGTATTGAGGAGGATGCTATTTGAATAAATGCACACATTGCTGAGTATGATGTATTACAATTAAAACAACTAATGACAAAAGTCAATGAAAAAGAGAGAGAAAAAAAAAGTTCTTATAACACTGAACCAACAGTTCTTACTTATATTGAATCCCTGGTCTTTGAATTTCATGACCACCGTGACTGCATTGAGCGAGTTTCCTCCAATATCAAAAAAGTTATGGTCCAGCGTTAGATTTGTTCCGTTTGCTTCTAAGTTTATAGAAGTTGCAATAGTTTGCAAAATTCTCATAGCCATAAGCTGTTGACATTTTGGCAATCCTTCCACTGAAATTGACGGCGACCGGTTGTCTTCATCTGTAATAGACAGTATTCTGGGAGTTTTAGTTTAATTATATTTTTACTTATAGACAGAAAATACATCGTATGTTTAAATCTCTAGGGAGTGAAATAAAAAAAATAACAAATTACAGATTGAGCACTTTACCTCACCTAAATTCCACCCAGAATCCTTATTTCCACCCTCCCTAGGTTAAACTGATAATTTTCTAGCTTTTTTTTCAAAAATTGTACGCTTCTAAACATGGAAGGGTAGCCCTTTCCCCTGGAAAACAAATGTAGACGGATTGCTTAAGAACCCACTTTGAATGAAATATTTGTAGCATCAGCCATTCCAAAATCATCGATAACTGATGTTTCTGTAACAGAAAATTTTCATTAGGTTATTTTTGAAATCTGAATATTTCATGATAGAAAATAAGAACATTGGATGATAGGTATAAAAAAAACTGTAACAGATACTTTTTTATGAGAATTAAAGAAAAGTCTTTTCGCCCACCCTCCCTGACAATGAATTTGAAGTTGTCTTGCCACCCACTCATAACAAAACTGTCCGTGAAAGCTTTGACTCGATACCCAAGCCGGGGAAAGATAAAATGGTAGACTTACCGGAACTATAATTTTTGGAAATATTCATTTACGAGTGGAAAAACTCCGTTCCCTTTTGAACAAATTCTTCATGTACCTGTACGCGTAAAATAGCTTAATTAACTCAAAAGCCTGGGCTTATTTCTTCTGATCATAATTTACTGGCAATAAAGTGCGGTAATATGGTTCTCGTCAATGTCTATATGCCATGCAATCGTAAGAACATTTCTTCTCTATCTTCCTTCGTGGGTTCTTGCCAGCGATTCAGGACACTTCAGCTAAGAGTGACTAATCAGGGAATAAATTGGATTGTAGTTGGTGATATTAATGCCAATCTTCTGTCCAAATCTGAAAGAAGTGACCTATTTTTGATGATTTGCGTAGTGGCTATGAGTTAGTCAATTAAGACAAACAGTTTGCCGTTATTCATAACCGTGATGGTGCTAGATCAAACCTTGATCATATTATAGTTTCAAACAGATCACTCGTGATTCCTCCTGTCATTGTTTTGGATGATAAAATTGAGGATGATTACTTGTTTTTAACTTGTAAAATTGAGTCACCTGTTCTACTGGCTTATGACCGTTCTTCTAACCATAATAAATGGTTCGATAAGCCAAATTGAAAAGAGTAAACTCTGAAGTTTATTTGTATCTTCTTTGCTCGTTGTTGTCAAGCCTGAAAGTGTCTTTTCACCTTTTAAAAACTCAGTAAGGTCACCGACAGCTAACAATGATTTAAATTGTTACTATTATCAGCTCGTGCATTGTTTGAAGTCAGCTACTTCAGCTTCAGTTCCTGTTGAATGTGTTAGAATTGGCACCTGAAAACCGTTGTGGAACGTGTGCCAAGAAATGAAAAAGTTAAACAACGGGTGAAGTTTTGGCTTCACCTTTTAATTGCTTGTGATCGGCCCAAGTCTGGCGAAGTATTTAAAATTAAGCAAAATTCAAAACTACAGTTTAGATTTTTCTTTGCGTCAAGCCTGCCCGAATGCTTTGGATGGCCTCTCGGATCGGAAATCTTGCTCCAATATAATTAATAGCAGCAAGTGTGCCTGCTACAGTTTCGATTATCAAAATTAGTGATTTTGTTTCTCATTTTATTCGTATTTTTTCTGCATTTAATCATTCTATCCAGTCCGTGTTTTCTTCTTTATTGCATAGTACTATTCCTCAAGCTCTTCAGCAAGCCCATTTATTGTCAATATCTGGTGGTGATATCTATCGCACTTTAAAGAGGGTTAAGAAATCAAGCGCTCCCGATATGGATGGTCTGCGTTACAATCACTTCGCCATTAAGTGTCCATTATAACACACTTTCAGCTCCTATTCCAGATGTGTTTAGCTCAGTCGTTAGTTCCAGATACTTTTCTTTTGGGAATCGTAACATCAGTTTTGAAAAAGGCAAAGGACGCAGATCAGTGTTCCAGTTATCGACGAATTACAGAGTTCTGCTTCATGAGGAAGCTGTTCGAGTATGCTGTATTGCCTGAAATTTTGACTAAATGTGATTTTTCTCATTATCAAGTTGGGCTCAAAGCTGGTTTTGATTGCTCTCAAGCCCATCATATACTTGATCAGTTGCTAATCTCTTCAACAATGCTAAAAAAGCCACTTTATATTTGCTCGTTTGATATCTCGGGCATTTTTGACAATGTTGTACATTCGCAAGCGCTTCATTACTTAGTTAGAGCAGGAATGGACTCTTCCGTCGTAAAAGTTCTTCAATGTTGGTATTTCAATTCGCTCGTTCGGTTAGAATGGATGTCTGATATATCTGTGCTTGCGGACTGTTTGCGAATGCTGTCTCCTTCTGTGCTATTAGAAAATGCTGCTGTTAGTAACATTGCCTATGCTGATGACGTACTGCTAGTTAGTCATGCTTGGCCAGGCCTCACAAAGAATATAAATATCCTGCTTAATGCTTTGACTTTCTGTAAATGCTTCAAAATGCGAGTTTCTGTGTTTTAATATTTCTAACCATGCTCCTCCTTTACATTTGGGTACAATGCCACATGAGTGTGTCTCAAAGTTGAAATGGCTTGGAATTACTTTTTCTTGTACACTTTCGACTACATGCTCGTCTCTGGTTGTATTCACATCTCATATGGTAGAATCTCGCCTAATAGAGGAAGATACAGCCACCGAGGCTTATGTAAACTTTACCATAGGTTTGTTCTCCTACAATTCTTTTTCTTTCCGGTTTCTAGCCTCTAACGTGGAAAAAAAAGACCGTCTTAAGTTACCGTCTAAGAGGCTATTTCTAAAGACCGTCTAAGAGGCTATTTTAAATATTGTAAATGCCTGCTATATTTACCAAGATGGTACAAAAATCACAAGATTGTTTGTCATTTTGGATTTGTTTCAGATCTACCCTCTAGTGCTACTTGGCAAAATCGCTAAGGATCTGAGGACCAATACTCCAAAGAAGGTATTTGCCAGTGATCCTCTCGCTTATTTTTTTTCAGATCTGTGACTCAGCGGATATTGTTATATTATTTATGTCGTGTTTTTCTTCTTATTTCCTTGTGGATTATATTATTTTGTTTTTTCGGTTTTTACTCCACATTCATTATATAGCATTGCGGGTTACAAAAAACTTCTTACTTACTTACTTAAAAACAGATTATAGCTGTGACAAAAAACCAGTATTCCTTTAGTAAGCCTTTAACACTGTCGTTGACCCCTATCCAGTAATAAATATGAAAAAATTTAGATTTTTTTTTTTGGCGTATTCCAGTATTGAACTTTATTTATATCCTGTTGTAATGCACTTGACAAACGGAGTAAAAAACAAAGTAGCAAAAAGAAAAGGAGTGACAAATATTTATAAGATATATAAAAAGTGAAAAACTTGTTACCTGACAAGATGAAACATTTACAAAATATCAACTGCTATCCTACATAACGTTTTCACAGACCAATCTACTGTTTTAGGATGGGACTCCAGGGGTGTCGGTCAACTCGCCTGTTATAAGCTTCATTACACTTGTTTATCAAGGCAGTTGGGTCTATAATCCCGTACCTTCGCGTAATCCATGAGTTGCTTGCCCAGGGGGGGGACAAGGCAAGCAGATACTTTACATATCGAAAATAAATGCTCCGTAACTGCTTTCGATCTGTAGCTGTGAATGCTCGCCAGACGGTGCAAGATACGGGAAATTTGGGAGCGTGCATGCGTTTTAAGGTTTGCTTAGCAGTCGACGGTTAAGTCGCAATTTACTGGCTACCATGCTAACGTGAGCACTGGCTGTTCGACGGTTAAAATGGCGAATTAGTATACTTCTTGTTGTTTTTAGAGAGTCACCGATTGGGAGACCTAAATATCTCATTTCGGACATGGGAGCGACCGGCACACAATCGAGATTAACTGTAAATCCTTCCGGTGCTTTACCCAAGTTGAACAGTACTACTTCCGATTTTTCAGGGTTAAATTTCAGATTGATCTTTGCGTATTCTCGACTAAGAGTGAAAAAATTTCTTTCAAACGAGAGTACTGTTCGCCTGGGGTTAAAAATGTCATCTGCATAGGCTATAAAAGATCCGTCGATTCCTTCTAAAATGCACAAGGGGATGGCATGGGCTTGGACATCGAGACTACAGCTATTGAAGCCAACTTGAGATGCAAGGGCTCCCTGCCTAACCCCTTTTAGGACTGGTATTTCTTTGCATTCCCAAACTGGCTTTTGTCAACTCCAAATAAACCAGCGCATTTAAATGAAATTAACTGAAAAAATGAACAAAAAGTAAATGTAAAAAATATAAGTTGTGAAAGTTCCTCTAGCCTAACGACTCTCTATCTAAGAAATTTCCATTGCTGGAGGCACAAATGCCGGTATATGTGTAACAGCAACTATGTATTATGTAGTAAATGGATATCAGTATGACTACTACTACTACTACCAACAGCTTACTGCAGCACCAAACCACCTGAGGCCAACACACCTACGCACGCTCTTCTTCCATCCCAATGTATTCAAAGCTTTCCTCTTTATACCCTCCCAGGAAGTTCACATTTTCCTTAAATCTTTCATTACGACATCCTCCGACCCCAAACATGGACAACCGCTTTCCGTTTAGCTCTAGACGGTTGGCCAAAAAGGAAAATCTTTGGCAATCTGTCATCCTTTATCCACAGAACGTGCCTTAGTATATCAGTGTAAGCAAATAGAAAAATGCATAAAAATGGCAAAGCTGTGGTCGCAGATTATCTCAGGTTTAGAACTGGCTGAAATGTAGAACTGGCTGAAAGTCTCTTAAAGGTGTGAATGTATGATGCTGAAAATGTTTTTGTTTTTTATGTATTTGCTTCATTTTTGTTTCACCCCTGTTTTTTTACTGGCCATAGAGCCTTACGGGGGAGTTTATATTGAAGTGTATTTTGTTAAGTTTATTGATTGAATAAATTGATTGATTGAATTGAAAAAAAATTGAATCATGTGATATTCGCTTCTTGGTAAAGGCTCAGTACCTCTGACTCCACCAAATTGATACCTTTTCAGAGCCAAATAATGAAGTTCAAAAGCAAGACCAAGACAGTTAGACTTACGTTTTAAAGAATTTTCATACTCCTTTAGTAATGTCTGTCTGTCAACTTTGCCATTTACTAAGAGTGGTAAGCTTGCGACTTGAATGATCTGAAAAATTATGTTCAATGGTTAGATACCTGATTTTCGAAATAAAGATAAAACAATATTTTAACCATCTTATAAAAGCCCCCCTACCCTTTTTTTACAAAACGTTTGTACCAATACCTGCGGTAAAGCTGGCTTGCTTTTTTTCTTGTCGGTAGAGCGATCATGTTCGAGGGTACGGAAAATTTCAGGGGGAATGTGCTCCTCCAGTAAGTTCTACAAGTCAAAAAATAGAAAACTTGAAGTTGTTCTTATAGACCCATCAATGGGGTGCATTTAACCCACCCCCTGATCCTATTGATCTATTTGAACCTGTTATTCTTCATCAAAATATAGTTTTAGCCATCTATTCTCCTCAATTGTTTGAGTTCAAACATTTTAACTAACGAAAATGTACTTTATTATGCTCAAAACTTTTTTGCAGCGTTGTGGCAGAAAAACCAACGGTAATAATAAGATGCCTTCAAAATATATGTAATATACATCTAAAATTCTTTTAATGCCCTTCAGTTTTCTAAACGCTCTATAAATATTTCGTGATGTACTTTCTTCTCCATAAACCACAAAAAGTAATGAAACTGCTGCGTATATGAGGGGATAACCATAACCGATTAATTTCCACTGAAATCTGGACTTTCGAAAGGGAATAAATTTAAACTCATGGGTAAGTAGGAATAGCGGTAAAATTATAAAGTATTAAAATTAATAATATTCAACTGATAGGAAGAAAGACCCAAACATAGGTTCAAAAATCAAATAAAAGCTATTGTGATTTCGCTCGCAATTTTTCAATCTTCAGCCCGAAATCACTCAGTCCCAAATTGAGTGGGTGCTAGGTGGCAACGAGAGGGCTGAAATAACTTGCTTGGACAGGAATGAATGATATGAATTTATGAATTTTTACTACCCGTGCAGATCCCAATTCCTCTTTTTATTTTATTTGAAGTTACTTCTTATTTTATTGTACTCATTTTAGAGGGCGTTTTCAATTGATACAAAGGATAAGAGCAAAAAAGCAGCCGAGTGTTTTGAGATATTTCAAACACAAAAACACAGAAAGTGAAGGACAACTAAACATTAAAAAATTAACTAAAATTATTATGCGTTCATTTTTACATCCTAAACGCGTTAGAGTCAAATTTATAGCCCCATAAACTCAGGATATTGCGATTACAAGAGATTTTTGTATGGAACTTTAAGCCATAAGCTAAAGTGCTTGTCGTAAACAACGATTTAGAGCACCTGACGTGCGCTAGTTCGGGCGAAACAAAAAACAAACTTGAGCGTAAAAGGCGAGGTATTGACTAAGGGGCGAGCCCCCTCATATGCGTAAGAATTTCTGTTCGTTTTAAGTTTTGATGTTCTCCTTACTTTCAGTTGAAAAAACTTGTTTTTTTTTTAATTTAATTTCTGAGCATGTTTAAATAATACTGTGAAATCCGGTGCCCCCTTCATAGAAATATCCCTTCCCCCAAGGAAACATCCTCCATGGAAAGATCCTCCCCGTAATCCCCTCCTCCGAGCCTACCCAACCAGAAAAAATCCCTCCTGAAACGTTTGTATACTTCCCATTAACCAATACCATATGTAAACAGTAGGCAAAGTTCATAACTTGCAGCCCTTCCTCCGGGAAGTGTGAGGGACTAAGTCATCCTGAAAGACATATTTATTAGATTTTTGACTATGCTGAACAAAATGGCTATCAAAAAATTTTTATTGGGTGACTTTGGGAAAAAATTAGCGTGGAAGCGGGCCAAGTTGCCCTCCATTTTTTTTGGTAACTTAAAAAGGGCACTAGAAATTTTAATATCCGTTCGAATGAGACCTCTCACGATATTCTAGGACTACTGGCTCGAAAAAAAAGAAAACAAATAAACACGCATCCGTCATCTTTCTTCTGGCAAAAAATCCAAATTCCACATTTTTTTAGATAGGAGCTTGAAACTTCTATTGTAGGGTACTCTGATACTTCGTAAATAAGGCAAATTTTCTGACTAAACTTATGGATAAGACTAAACTTATTAAAACTTATATATTTGAAATCAGCATGAAAATCTGATCTCTATTGATGTGTCTATTGGTATCAAAATTCGGGTTTTAGAGTTTCGGTTACTATTGAGCCGGGTCGCTCCTTACTTACAGTTCGTTACCACAAACTGTTTGAAAATGCGGAATTTTTCTATTTTTGCCAGAAGACAGATTAGGGATGCATGTTCATTTGTTTGTTTTTTGTTGTCTTTTCCCCAGGGGTGATCGTATTGAAATAATGATCCTAGAAGATCGAGAGAGGGCGAATTCAAACGCAAATTAAAAATTCTAGTGCCTGTTTTAGGTTAAAAAAAAGTTTGGAGAGGAACTGGCCTCCTCCCTTGCCCATTTATATCCCAAAGTTGTCTGATCAACATTTTGAGATAGCCATTTTGTTCAGTATAGTTCAAAGATCAAATAAACATCTCTTTAAGGGTAAAATAACCTCTACCACCCCCCCACAGTCCATGGGGAAAGGCCTGTAAGTTATGGAATTTTCCTATTGTTTACGTATAGTATTTGTTATTGGGAAGTATACAGTCGTTTTCCAGGGGGGGGGGAATTTTTGCTTGAGGTGGATTTCCATTGGGAGAATCTTACTTGGGAAGGGAAATATCCGGATGGGGGTGAAAATTCCAGGGAAAATTTTACACTGGGGGGATTTGACAGAATTTCTATAAGAAATTCTTGCCAACTATGTTAGTTATCTTTGCCTATTCAATTTTACAGGCGGGGATGCTCTGGGGGAATTATCTGGGGGCTATTTTCCGCGTGTTTTGATTTCCAGAAAAATTTCTACGGAAGGGGGCAGTTCCGGAGTGATTGAGAAACCGATTAGAGAATAGAGTCTTTTTCAAATTTCCGCTGTAGTTTCACCGAAATGTCGATTTGGAAAGGAAAACAACGTGATAATGACAACTCAGTAAAAAAAATAGTACATTGGATCATATATTCAAGTATTTGATTATTTACACCTACAAGTAAAATTATGATATAAAAGTATCTCAGAAGTTGTTATACTCAAGTAACCTAGCATCAATTTATTATCTAGGCGTGTCAACACGTTGGTTATTGACACACCCTGGCAAAAAAAAAAGTGATTTCGAGTCGTATGCAACAGGTTGGATCATTACATCTGCTATATCAATCGATGCCGTATGTGAAGTTACCGGATTTCGCTTTTTCGTCCACCTGGCGCGGTCGACAATTTTATGAATATGCCATTTCTCGAACTGAAAATACTGATGCTTGCTAAACCGTAATTGCCTAGAAATGTTTTTTTATAACTTTTTTTTTTTTTTTAGATATTACACGTTTTAGTTTGAAAAAAAAAACAGATAACCAATAATTACTTGATAGTGTCTGTAGACATTTATGAAGTTTCTGCGGAAAGTCAATGTAATTTTTTTTAAATTCAAGAGCACCCCCACCCCAATCCCCCCCCAAAAAAAACATTCTTGAAATCCCTTTTCCAGGAAAGAGGAACCCACATACAAAGGTTAAAAAGTACCACAGGATCCATAAACATTAACTTTTAGGAAACTGGAGTCAACATAACTCTGTGTGACTCAAAGCAACGAGTTGCTGAATTTTTTTTTTTTTTACCATAAGTACAGCAATATAAACTTGAAAGATTATATATGCACAGGAAATGTATTGTAAGTAAAAAAATATTCTTCGACTCAAAGTTTATTTCGTTTCATTTTCTCGGTCTTTCGATTGTGTTTAAGGATTTGGCACATCGCATTGGGTCCAATAGCAGTTCACCCAGTAAGTCTGTGAAATGGCAGTGAGTATCACTTTTTTATCTGAAGACCTTGTTGCAAACCTCCTCATTTGTGAACAAAAAATAATATCATTTTAACAGATTAGAAGATTAAAGACTGCCAAGAATAGCGAAGCTCTACTTCTGAAGTTTCTACTTTAGAAGAATGAAGACTACCAAGCTACCATAATTATTTGAGCAAGTTCAAGAAAAGAACAGAAGGAGGGTCATTGTGGTCAACTCACGGTAATTTAGGAGGAGGCAATAACATATTTTTCTAATCTATAGGGAGGTTTTTTTTTTATATTACAAATGTGCTCTTTTCCAGTTATTATAGCATTGAAATGAAAATAAAAATTACACTATTCAAATTTTTCTTATTCAATTTTATTTATTGTAAAAAATAATTTTACTTTTTCAATTTTATTTATTTAAATAGAATCAAACCTTTAGCCTCCTTATAGTATATTAAACGCTAAATACTTATTAAATGTGTTCATTACCTTGTGGGAATTATATGTTGGTCCTTGCACTAAAAAAATATTACATTCAGATACTGGTACAGAAATTTTAGTGGCGGTAAATGTTTGTTTTTCTGTATATGAAGTACCGTCCTGATTTAAAATGAAGATTTTAAATCAGGATTTTAATGAAGATTTTAAGACCCAGTTCCAGGAATCTGAAAATTTCTTTGGAAGAATAAATTCGTTGAATATAAGTTTAAAATATGCCTCTACTCTCTAAATGACACTATTGAATAGTAGATGTTTTAGGTTAATTAAACAGATCTTTTTCTCAAGAAAGAAAACCTATATAAAAATAAATGAACCAAGTGTTTAACCATAATAAACTTAGTATTGTTCTTTGAAAAATGTTTTCAGTCTATGAAATTTACTAGAGGTGAATTAATATAGTAATACTAGTAGAAGCTGTACTAAAGGAAGAAATAACATGAGCCACTTACCTTCGGAACCATATAAGGTGGTAGCAACTTCTTTACGTCAAGGACTAATTGTTCAGACCCATGCTCATCTTTAAGTGCGACGAAGGCGAGAATTTCCTAAAGTTAAATTATTTATTTGTCAAAGTAGATTCAATTTAACAATACTAAATCTTGTAATTATTTAAGGCAAACTATAGTTTATGTTAGGCTATAAAAAATGTGTCACTACAACAGTATTTATAGTAAGCAACCCGGAACCTCTAAATTCCCCGCGTTGGTTACACAGCCAATAATGAGCAGTTAATCAGGTACCCATTGCCAAGAATCAGAAGGAAACTCCGATTTTACTATCCTCCCCCTCGTACACCCCCTTCATCCTCTTAGAAGCCAACGGGAAAACTAAATAAAATGTGCTTTGAAAAAGAAAATACCAATCGAATAAAATATTATTTATTTATTTAATTTTTTTAATATAACAAAGTTTCTTATGTGCAAATCTTGAAAGATAGCGATAAAGGCATACCTCTCAGACTCTTTATTTGCGTGATGAAGATGCACAGATATTGTATAAAAATTTAAGAGATGTCAGAAGTAAAAAATATATTTAATTCGATAAAAAAGATCATAATGACTTCTTTGGTCTGATCGCCCAAGTCAAATAAAGGTTCTTTTTGTAAAATTTATTGGTGTATATTAAAAAAAAGACAGTAAAAACTAATTAAAAAAGGTAAAGATTTTTCACGGAATTAACGAGTGAAGTTAAATATTTAAAGAAAAAAAACTATTGCTTCGTCAATAACGTAGGATATATCTACAGAACTAGCTCAAATAAACGGTATAACTCCTTGTATTTCCTAATATATGTAGAGAGAAAAATATCAAGGTGATGGAAACAAACGGGACTACGGCCAGTACAAGGAAAAGACAAACTAAAACGACGCGGATATTTCACTGTATAAAACAAGGCGTCTTCAACGCTACGAAACAACGATGAAATCTAAAACCAAGCAAAAAAACAATATCTATATATACAGTCCAGCCTATTCAGACCAAATATTCTATATATATATATATATATATATATATATATATATATATATATATATATAACTGTATATACTGTATAACTGTATATATGTATATATATCTAAACTGTATATATATATATATATATATATATATATATATATATATATATATATATATATATATATATATATATATATATATATATATATATAGTTTAGAACAGTTCGGCCAATTTGGCTTTAGACCTTTCAATGTCTGTGGAATTCTAAAATCTTGCGCTTTACTGAATCCTGAGCTTGGTTGAATGCTTTAAAGAATCATAATTTTGTACCAAAAGTTATTGATATCTTGGTCACTGAAGTATTATTGAGAGACTTAATAACTATTCTTTGTTTTATGGATGCTACTCATAAAATCTTCCACTCCTAACAGAATATCCTTTTTCTTTGGGTCGGTTTTGTCATTTCAGTGAAGTGGTAGTTTTTAAGATTCTATAAAGATTGAAAAACATCGCGTTCTGTACAGTGGGGTCAATTCATCAAAATCTTGGGGAAGGGGGGGGGGCAAACTTGGAGCCAGTTTTCCTAAATCAAGTGAAAATGACAGTGAAAAACGAAAAATAAGTCATATAGTACCACAAAGACAAAGATCTACTAAAGAAAACTGGTTACTGGTGCATTATGTGGTCACTTCTAAAAAGGCAAGTTTGGTTAATCATAATGAAATAATATATAATAGAATGAATATATAATAGTTTATAAGCAAATTTGGGCTATATACTTTCACATTAGGGTGGGGGGGGGGGTAAAGCATAGCATAAATTAAATACGTAACCAAATCTAGGTACCTTCAACCCCCGCCCGCTAGACCCCAAAAAACAACAGTTTAAATATTGTAAACTCAATGAAAACCACGCTTTGCATTGTATTTCTCTATAGCGGTCTCTTGAAATTAACCCGTCAGGCTGTTTTTTCGTGACTGGTTTCCTTGTAAACGACCATATAACGCACCAGTACCGAAAACTGGCCCGTTTCTCTGGATGCTTGAATTATGAAGGCTTAGGGTTGTTAATGCAATACAGTTATTAAGTTTTGACAAGATTTCTGAAGATACTAAATTTCATCTGGGGGTAGACTGGGGTCTGGAGGAACAAACAGGGGTCTGGAGGGGATAGTCTCCACCGCCACCACCCCCTGCCCTATAGCAAATTACGCCCCTGGTTTTATAGACAAAAATAACTGTATTTCTGAAATTTTTATTCTGGTCTGTTAGTTCTTTGTTTCGAGTTTTACCAATATATGGATCTAAACTTAAACCTTTCATATTATTAAATTTAAAAAACAAGTTTTTTTTAACTGAAAGTAAGGAGCAACATTAAAACTTAAAACGAACAGAATTTTTTCCGTTTATGAAGGGGGCAACTTACGAATTAACTTACGCAACGAACTTCTATATCAATATGTTTTTAATACGTATATTAGGGGGTTCGCCCCCTATTCAGTACCTCGCTCTTTACGCTAAAGTTTAAATTTTCTTCAAATTCTTTAAAAATGACCCCTTAATCACAAAGGGTGTTAATTAGAATAAATAGCTCTTATGAAAGTACTAAAAAATCTTTGGCTTAAAGAGCGAGGTAAGATAAGATAAGATTTATTGCTGAAAAATGGCTATCACAAGCCCAAAAGGGCCGAATTCGCACTTTAGCGTCAAATACAGCGAAAAAAGAACAACAAAAACAAACAATCAAACAACAACAGCAAATTTTAAAAGGGTCAAGGTCAAATACATAAAGATGTTACGAACAAAAACAAAGTAAACTGATAAAATTAGAAGGACAATGTCAAGTCAGCAAAAATTCCCCCCCCCCCCCAAAAAAAACTCGTAAAATTAACAAGGGGGTAAAGTAAAATGAAAACAAAAACATAAGTTAGTTGGTGACAAACAAACATAAATATAAAACCTCCAAATTTGCACAATGGGCATTACAATTAATAAATATGAGGTAAAGAGTGAGTGAGGGGGGAGGGGAGGCAGCGGAGATTCAGTGGTTGAAAATGTCAACTATGTAAGGGATAAAAGTTCTTTTATATCTTTCAGTGCAAACTCTCAGTGGGGTAAGAAGGGGGATTTTGTTGACATTGAACGTGGGAGGCGGGGTTAAAGGGGTGAATATTGACCAGGAGAAGGGGGAGTTGTTCGAGGGTTGTGATGCTGGGAAATGCTGGGAAATCCGGTGCCCCCTTCATAGCAATGTCCATACCCCCATGAAAACTTCCGCCCTGTAAAGATCCTCCCACATACCCCGGACACCCCCCCCACTGCCAGAAAAAAATCTCCCTTGAAAACGTCTGTATACTTCCCAATAATCAATACTATATGTAAACATTGGGTCAAGTTCATAACTTTCAGCCCTCCCCCCAGGGACTTTGGGGGATTAAGTCATCCTAAAAGAAATATTTATTATATTTTCGACCATGCTGAACAAAACGGCTATCTCAAAATTTTGATCGGGTGACTCTGGGGTAAAATGTACGTGGGAGGGGGCTAGTTGCCCTCCATTTTTTCGGTCACTTAAAAAGGGCACTAGAACTTTTAATTTCCGTTCGAATGAGACCTCCCACGATATTCTAGGGCTACTGGGTCGATACGATCACTCCTGGAAAAAACAAAAAAACAAAAAACAAATAAACAAACATCCGTGATCTTTCTTCTGGCAAAAATACAAAATTCCATATTTTTGCAGATAGGAAACCTCTACAATACGGTTCTATGATACGCTGAATCTGATGGTGTGATTTTCATTAAGATTCTATAGCTTTTAGGGGGTCTTTCCCCCTTTTTTCGAAAATCAGCCAAATTTTCTCAGGCGCGTAACTTTTGATGGGTAGGACTAAACTTGATGAAACTTATATATTTGAAACAAATATTAAAATATGATTCTTTTGATTTATCTATTGGTATCAAAATCCCGGTTTTTCAAGTTTCGGTTACTATTGAGCCAGGTCGCTCCTTACTTCCAGTTCGGTACCACGAACTGTTTGACTATATGTGATTTCGACAGGATACCATATGAATCAGTCTGCTGTTTGCTTATGCTGTAAAATGACTTTCCTCTTACTAACATAATCCGTCTTTTCTTTGTTTGGATTTTTTAAGAGAATTTAAATTGCATACTAATAGTTATTTATTTCACCTTGTATATTTGTTAGCCATCAATAACAGTTTCAATATTAGTCTGTGTTTTAAATTGTTATAATGTATAATCAAACGTGTGTTGTGAGCATCATTTTGTGAGCCTCAACATCGGCTGACTGTCTTAAAGGCAAAAGTTTCATTAGCCAATTCTCCCAGAGGACTGCTTATCATTGAAACCCATTGAGAATTTATGATTTGATTATGAAACTTGATTGAAAAGACATTGCAATTCTTTCGGCAAAGTTTTCAACCAAAGTGGGTTGCACCAAAGAAAATTCTAAGAACCGTCAAATTGATCAAAGGACATTTCTTCTGAGGTGATTTTGGGCAATTTCCTAGCAGTTATACTAGAGCGTTTTTAGGGACAACTTTTGCCTGAGTTTTAAAAAGAAAATTCCGATCCGTTCGATCGAAAAGACAAAATTTACACTTTCTATTGACATAAGTTTCTATGAAAAGAAATATACCTATCTCCAGCACAAAGCAAGAGAAGTCACCAAGTTTTTTTAAGATTTTGGGGAAAGTAGTTGTTGGCTGTTAGTTTTCTGCCATTTATTTGGATTTCTTATCCAAGCTCTACAAGCTATGACAATACCGCCCAATCAATTCTAAATAGTGTGGCCACACAAACTAAAAGAGTTTATAATTGACTAGATTGGCTGATTCTTTATGGTACCTAATCCCTATCTAATCTATGCCCCATCAGTGGCATAGGCTATTCCGTTATTTTATCCATACTTCATAATAACTTTTTAGCTCCTAGACAAATATTCTTCTTTTTTAATACTTGTATGTGCAGTAAAGTGCAAACTTTACATAATCCTACATATATAGGAAAATATTCTCAGTAAATTCATTTGGACTAGTTGGATAGATATTATGTTGCATAGCTCCAGAGCCCATAATTGTTTCCCGTTTTCAAGTTTCAATTTTAATCTTTGCTTAAATCAAACAAAACTTGTTTTATTTGCTGTTCTCCAAGAACAGGTAATCATAAATTATAAAAAATAAATATACAGTCCAGCACGCAGTCCAAAATACATAGGATAGTCAAACATCTTTTGGTATCAGCAAGTTGAATTACGATGGCAAGTGAGATGGTGAGATAAATTCTTAAAATGGATGAAATTATCGATAAAATTAGACAAATGTAAAGTTACTACCGTTTTTAGTGTTTGAATTTTAAAAGTAAACCTTATGTTTTTTTAGTTATGCCAGATTATTATAACCCGAAGTTTTAACTTGTACATTAAAGTGGTAGTTTAAACGGTTCGCACATTCCTACTTACCAGTAGGCTATGTGAAGTTTCATGTAAAATGTTAACAAACTAGTCTATATTTGTTAAATCACTTGTCAACAAAATTGTAGTTTAATACATAAAAAACAACATTTTTGAATTGAATACCTTTCCAAAGGCTTGTCAAAATAGATTGAGCAATAAGATAAAATAAGAAAATTAGCAAATGAATTTTACTGACTTCATTGGGTTGGCACCAGTCAGCACCAGTAATGAGTATAACAGTAAACTTAAAGAGCAGTAAAAAGGCTTACTTGATCAATCTGACCAGGATTGTAGCACAATAAAATGCTGGATTTCACATAACTGATACATCTTATGACCCCATCAATTTCAATAAGATCCACTCGATGGCCGCGTACTTTGACTTGGCTGTCGGATCTCCCTTCATATGACAGATGTCCATTCACTATTTTGCCATAATCTCCAGTCTTGTATAAGAGAGCAAAATCTGTAACATAAGTTTAAATAATTTTACATTCCAATATTTTTTAGCTATTTATTCTTGACTGATAAATATTTGAAACTTGATATTGACTTTTTTTTATTGGCGGTTTTTGTTCAAAATATATGCATTTTTTTCTGATTTTGCCACTTTATAACACATATTGGGTTATCTTTGGCATGTATGTACAAGAAATTTTTTAAGTTTATTAAGTTAAGGCCGAAACAAATTCTAAGGTAGAGGGTCACATGTTCGGGAATAAGGTATTTTTGTCATATTTCTTTTTATTGTTAAAAGGTTATAGTAGGGGAAAGATACGGAAAAAAATGGTCGAACCAGGAAAAAATTGATACAGAAATTATTTTTGCTCCACTGTGTTCAGAAAAGAGAGCTCTACAACATATCAAAAATCTAAATCTCCATCCTATTGCAAAATTCCCTTTTTTTCATGTTTTTTGCGCCTATTTTTTAGATATTTCCAGAATCCGAGAATGAGGAACCGTGAAAAGAAAAGTAGTTTATTGATGGTTTCCCTTTTAAGAAATGATTGTTTTTGTGCTCTTTTATTAGACAGAAACATCACGTTTAATCATTTAATTCTTTTTTATTTTTTTTTTTTGTTTTTGTATGAAGTAAAAAAAAAAAAAAAAAAATCAAGCGACACACGAGCACGGGGTATTTTTCGAAGAGGAGCGCGAATTTTCGGTTCATTTTTTCCCATCTGAACAAATAGCCTACCGGCGTTCCGAATCCATTTCTTTTCCTACCGAGCTTTATTGGTGACGACATTTTCAACCAGCTGGAAAGTCCCTTCTGATATTCACTTTTTGTTACACCAAGCCTTGATCTTACACTCTTTTCAAAGTTGCTTCATTCTGCTGAGCCTTGTAGAGCCACCTATCTGCCAAAAAACTTCTCAGATGGAAAGTATTTTGGAGTCCGAGCAGAGATTTAACACAGGTGTATTTTTGTTTGTTTTTCTTGCCGATGCTTTTGTAACGTAACTACTAGGAAGCGGAAAGGAATCGGAGGAAGGAAATATAGAAAGGAAAGAAGACTCTACGCTCGTCCTACCTCTCTTTTCTGACACATATTTTATCAGCGCCATCTGTCTGAAGAAAACTTAAGTACAGCAAACAAGTCGCTAGAGTGCAGCACGGTCGACGCCGCTAGGCGGAAGGAAAAAGCTATTTGGAAAAACTAGTGGAAGCGAGAGTACTATCGCCGGTCCCTTTCGCGGATGTGACTGTCAGATTTCCCTGGTCAAGAATCCTTAAAGCACCCATGATACTCGACGCCGGCCCTCAATAAGATTGACAGTTCATTTATTTTAGTAACCTATCTGAACTGGGGAGGGTTTAGCTACAGATTTTTTGGTTCAGAATCAGGGTTTTCGTTGTAACATTCACCGACAGCTCACTTATTCCCAGGTCTCTTTTTTTAGATGGCTGAGACCGCAGTTTTATGTCTCCTATGTGAACGTTCAATAGACACCTCAGAAACGTCGGTACTGGCAGAAAAAGGAGCTACGGCGATCAATGAAGCTAGCAAAGCGAGAGGTACCAGCATCTCTGTCGAGGCAGGGAACCAAGTCCATGTTGCTTGCAGAAAGACTTTCACAAACAAAATATACCTGTCTAAAATTGAGAATGAGAGACGACGAACCTTGCAAGAAAAGACGGAAGCAGAAAAAGTGGTACTCCGATCACGGACTCCAAGTTTCAACTTCCAAGAGTGTTGCTTTTTCTGCACTACAAGGATAAATCTCAACACTACTCACAGAAAAGGACACGAGTGGTACAAAGTTCGGACTAAAGACTTTGAAGAGAGTATAAAGGCAGTGTGCAAAAGCCGTGATGATGATTGGTCAAAAAACGTTTTCCGCCGAATATGTGCAGTGTCAGACCTGCACGCAGTTGACCATTTTCACGCAGCCTGTTCTTCTATGTTTCGATTAAATAAGAGCCTTCCAGCCAGATTTGCGACGCAAGAACTTTTTGGAATACTCGAAGATACTGAGCCAGATAAAAAAACGTCCAAAAAAGGGGAGGCTTTGATTGATCTTGTCAACGAGCAGGAGTATATGAGAAGTCTGAAAACATCGGGCGGTCTTACAACTGGAGGTGGGATGACAGAACAGCAGAGAGCCATTTGGGTTCTGTCAAGACCAGCATGCCTGGAGATCAACCTCTTGATGCAAAATTTGACAAAAATTGGTTACTCGACAAGTGAGCAGCACCGCGACATCAGTTCCAGTAGAAAGGAGCGTGACTTCGACGATACCCAGAAGCTCGTCGGATACTCCGGAGAATCTTCTTCGTTCAGAGGTGACAAACAGCTTAGAAACATTGCCAACGGCATAACTTCTTCCCAAGATGTTAATGTTGACGAGGCCGATGTGGCTGGAAAGTTGATTCTAAGTAAGATGACGGGAAAAACCTTGAAGGAGCAAGTCTTTAAGAAAAAATTCCAAGTGACCCTAATGAATGCCAAAAAGGCGGGGTCCTCTGTGGTAGCGCACATAGATCCGGCGCTCCTTTTCCAGTGGCTTATAATAGTAGCCCAACAAACTGACCTCCGACAAGAATACTTCAAGTATGAACTTTGTACGATTCCTCCTTCTCTTTTCGAAAGCGATGGCCTTATGAGAAAAGCAAATAAGCCAGAGCTTGCAAAAGCGATCTTTCAGGCTTGCGGGATTGAGACTCAGTCACCCTCAAGACCTGCTTCTGCGTGTAACATCGTCTTGGATGGTGATTCTCTTCTACATCGAGTTCCATGGAAGGTAGGGTCAACCTTCAAGGTCATCTTTGCTTCATACGTCTATTACGTACAAGCAAAGTACCCTAGTGCGATCGTTTTGTTTGACGGATATGAAGGTGGTCCAGAAATCAAAGATGCTACCCATTTACGTCGAGCAAGGATGGTTGGCCACCAAGTCTTTTTCACCGAAGAGATGACCCTCTGCATGAAGAAAGAAGAGTTTCTTTCATGTAAGACAAACAAAGGACGTTTCCTGAAGCTGCTCGGCAACCATTTGGAAGCCGTTGGTTTCCGAATTTTCCACTCGGAAGGAGACGCCGACGTTCTGATTGTAGAAAAAAGCCGTAGAAGCTGCTTGTCTTAGAGACACAATCGTGGTTGCTGATGATACTGACATCTTGGTTCTTCTGATCAGTCGATCAGATTCACGTTCCGGGCGTTTATATTTCTCACCTGAAGCTAAGTTTGGCGGTATTAGTTCAGTTTGGGATGTTAGTGAGATGAAGCAGAAGCTAAGGACAGATGACAGCAATCTGATACCGTTCTGTCATGCCGTGCTGGGTTGTGACACAACCTCTCACCTTTACGGAATAGTAAAGGGCAAAGCCGTTCAGCTGCTACTTTCCAACAAGAGTTTCAGGGACAGCGCTGCTATATTTGGCGACAAGCTCGCATTGCTTGACGATATTGTGGCAGCAGGAGAGCGAGCATTGTTGATACTGTACGGTTGCCCTGATGTTTCGAACCTGGATACTGCCAGAAAGCTAACCTTTCACAGAAAAGTGAGCACTGCCACCACTTTCGTGCATCCACAAGAACTGCCACCGACTCAGGCAGCAGCGAAGTATCACTCGCTACGTGTCTACTGCCAAGTTCAAATCTGGCTCGGGAACCCAGTAGACCCTTTACGCCTGGGATGGAACCTGCAGGATAACGAAGTTGTTGCGCCAATAAAAACAGATCTCCATGCCGATCCGTTCTCAGCTGTCAGCTCTCAACAGCGCTGAACAGATCTCAGCTGCTGAAAATTATCAAATGCTCGTGTCGTATTGACGGCTGTGATAGTGAAAAGTGTACCTGTAAGAAAAACGGACTTGAGTGTACTATAGCCTGCCGTATCTGTAAGGGAAGCTCGTGCAACAATTCGAAGTTTCAAGAAGAAGAACTTAGTGAAGAAGAATAACAGTTAACTGTGATGATGAAAAATCTAGTTCCTACATTTTGATGATGTGCAATTTTTATTTATTTGAAAAATAAGATAAAAGCTTTTCTCTGAACACATTAAGTTAGAACCTACCTTGTCTCATGGTGTTTGGCGCTGAGGTGTTTCGTCATTCCTGTTTATTGTTGTTTAGTCTTTGTTTTCTAAGCCTTTCGTTTACATAGCCAAATAGACTACAAGAACGACAAACTTATTCCATAGTAGACCTTGATAAACGCTGGTAAGAGTTTTTTTCCCCAAAGACACAGTTTTTTTCCCATTTTTTCTTTTTGCTGATAAATATTTTTCTTTTGGTCAGGTAACGAAATGAGTATCAGAAATGAATTCAGAGCCAAAAGCTGATCTAAAAAGATGTGTAAAACATTATAGTTTACGTTTTTAATTTTTTTCTCGGTTTTTGAGAAAATAAATAAAAAACATTAAAAAAACAATAGCTAGAGATTTAGATTTTTGATATGTTGTTAAGCATTTTTTTCGGTCCGGATGGTGAAGAAACCATTTCTGTACCAATTTTTTCCTGGTCAAAACTTTTTTTTCTCCTACTATTATATATATTCCAGAATTTCCAGGAGGAACAGACAGCCCACAAGATAAACTTCCCCACGCATTTTGTTCAAACAAAACAGCATCTGTGTCAGTTGTGTAGCTACTTCCTTTACTTTAGAGTGAAAACAATAATTATATGCTATATTAAGGTCTTTAGGGAAACTCCATGTGACTGAAACAGTGGTGTAGCTCGAGAGGCGTGGACTATCCTGGGCGGTACTTTCCAGGGGGTGACATGAAGAGTAGAGAACAAAAAGACCGAAAGATCACTTCCAAATTAGATTAAGATCATGGTGGATCGAGCTCTGATTTGTGAGCACATCGAATCAACCACCAGAGACGTTGTGGCAGAGCGTGGTCTGGATTCAGAAGCGGAAAATGTTGGTACCAAAGTTAAGTGTGCTACTGCGGAATCCCCAAGCTCTCCTGGCCAAGTTTTGTTGCAAATATTTGCACTGAGAAATTAAAACCACTTGTAAATCACAATAGGACTTCAGAGTTTGAAGGTGAAGGTAGAGAAGGACGGTCAAAACTTGAGGGCCTGAAGGAGGTGGACAATGGCTCATAAAAATCTCAGTAGTGGTAGCTGTAACCTAGTGAAGAGTGAACCACTGCCTTAGTAACCAGAAGTTTAAAATGACGTTTTTAAAATATCTGCCCAGTGAGAAAGAATTGAAATAGAAGGAATTCAGGAATGATAACCTTTATTCAGTTAACCAACCACTTACGCTTCAAATCCCACACTCTATTCGACACACAAATTCAAACCGATTCACTCATCCCAATACAACTAAAAACACTGTCTCCACATCCCAAATACTCCTATTCAAGTATCGATCCCTTCTACTCCATGCCATATCGATCCCTCCAATACCAACCGTCAATAGAGAAGAAGACGCCAGTAGCAGAGCTAAGGTCGACGATGGAGAATACACCTCCAAAACCGCGGCCCAACACACAGTGAGTCAAAAACCTGAAGTTAACGGTATTAGTTTATTTTAATCCCAGAGCGTTATGGACTTAGCCCAATCATTTATTATGTTTTATTATTTGTGGAAACAATCGTTTTACTCTGTTGTAAGTTTCATGTTCACAAAAGAGAATCTACAAAGTTGAATAGTTTTAATGTCATCTCCATTATTTTCGAGTAGAGTCCGTTTTAAGGCATAAAGGGGGCTGGTTATCCATTGGACTCATAAAGTGGACTGCACCCATGCTGGTTACGCCACTGGGCTGAAGCTGTTGATGATGAGGGCGTTTCCTTACTGTGGTGACCAAATTTTTGACAATAGTTGCCAAATTATTCAGGTTCAATTTTTTAGTCTTTCAGTGGCCACTAAGGCTGTTCTGGCTAGAAAAATAATCCCTAGATCAGTCATGATTTATGTACAAAATGTCTAAAAATTTTAATAAGAAATTTTCACTATTACCCCAATAACATTTTATAATCCGATGTTACTGTGCTTTTGTTTGAGGGCAAAAGAAACTAATATCAACTGAGTTGAATGGAAAACACAGACTGTAGCCTATTTAGAATCGATTTTATGGTCTTTTATTAGAGCCACGAGTCATGATTAGGTGCTAGAAAGGGTTCTAGGTATTTACTCCCCAAAGTACCCCCCCCCATCCCATAAAATGCCCCCTGGAAAATTTTACAGGGGCAGGGTTTTTTACTGGGAGGTATTTCCGCGGGGGGGGGGGGGTAATTTTCGGAAGAAAACCGTGGCCATCCTAGAAAGGTTTAAAGTATAATAATACAATAATTACTGGCGCCTATTTAATGAATTATGGATTATATAAATAAATGGTAAGTTACTATGTATTCAACCAGAGATATTAATTATTTTACACTTGCTGCAGTAACTGAATTAAATTCACACTCCGTATTTTCATAGCTTAATGGTTTAAATTCTACAGTTGTAGGCTTAATTTTCCTACTGCATTTTACATGATACTGGATCACAGTCCATGAAAATGACATTACAGAACATAAGCGTCGAATTTGTAGAACACCTGAAACCAAATTTAACATAACCGTTCCACTTTTACTTACACCGACTGAAACTTCAAATATTTTAATTTCTAGCATAAAAATAAGAAAAAATTCAGGCATCTATGAATTTTACCATTGATAACTGATTTTGAAATTAATAGCTTGCGGTAGATGGAGTTTTTTATTTACTTTTTGTTTATCCATAATTTGTTTCTTCACTAAAGGGAAATTATTTGTGATCTTTAATTAATTTCCGCCGAAACTCAAAACTTAAGAATACTGGCCAGGATTGACTCGGTGAGACAAAGTATAAATTTTAAAGGTCGTCATCCCAGTTGTTAGACAAAAGGGTCAGTCTCTCATCGAAATGTTGATAATCTAGCAGTGATTAATTGGAACTAAATGTTCTTGTATTTAATTTTAGGGTTCAGTTTCGGTCATGCTAAGGTGATTTTCACTTTGTCTCATTTGGCTGGTCATCAGTCTTTTAATCGATCTGTCACCTTATCGATCTGAATCCATTTAAGTTAAGTAGGAGCATTGGTATTTGAAGATAACTTGAACATATCTTTCCTTGGTATTTGAAAGTCCTCTTCAATTAGTCAATTTAGTCTTATTTTTCTTATTGTATGATTATGATAATAATAATAATAGTGATAATAACTTCGTTGCTTTAAAAGTCTTAGGATCATGACAGTTATAAAATGCAAAGTTCAATTCTAAATAATACAAGCAAAACTAACATAAACACTACTTAAAAAAATACATTACACCAATTACAAAAGTTCCTTTCAATGCTCCATTACTAGCCTTGGAAATTGTCCTAATCTTTCCACACTTATCCCTCACCATCCTCGCCAGCTATCTTTCGTCAGACCTGCAATCTTCTTAAACAATTCATTTAGCAAATCCTTTAGCAATTCATTCAATTTTCTGCAGTCACCCACAACGTGACCCACTGTCTGATCCTTATCTCCACTCACAGGGCAAAAATAAGGACCATTCTGCCCCTGCCTCCTCCCTAAGTATTTTCTGCTCGCCCCAACGGGTAAATTTTTCGCCCTTAATTCAATGATGTACTTTGGACTTTCCTATATAAAAATAGATGAGCCCAGGCCCCCTCCAAAAGAATTAAAACTCGACTCTAGTACTACCAACTACTTTCATAAAGGCTGTATTTTTCTTACCTTTAGATGTAGCGTAGGGATTTTTAATGAACCTCTCTGATCCTTTTGCACCAACATAACCCAGGGCAACATGAGCTCCAGCAATGTATATTTCACCTTGTTCTCCTGTTTTCACCAAGTGATAGTTCTGATCCAGCAAATAAATCTTGCAGTTGTCAACAGCAATCCCTTTTAAGAAATTCAATCAAACGATATAAATTTTAAATGGTCACAATTTTTTAAACTGAATTGCTAAAATTAATTTTATCAAAACAGTCGTAACTAGCATATGTTTTAATTGATGACTTCAAAGAAACAGATTAATGGAGATCTTACATCAGCAATATCATTGCCAATGATTAACTCACTATAACATTCCACGCAAAATAAAATTTCACTGTACTGCACATAATACGATTAAAATCTTAATTTATTTATAAATTTCGTGCTCGGTCCTGGTCCTGATGAGCTTGGAAAGGAAAAAATTCGTAGAGTAAAATACTTGAAAATTTTGGTGCCAGAAACACATGTTATGGATCACATATACATGTATTATTTTGATTATATTTACTATGTTATATATTAATACGTCTATGGTATTAAACGACGTAGTATCTATTCTAATCGTAGCAATGTCAACAATGTGTTTTCTGAATAAACGTTAATTCACCCAATTACAAATTGCAGCAAAGTGATGACTGTGGAATGTCTGCTGGACTAACCCGTATTCGATCAGGGAACAACGTTTACGTCGGTGACTACTAAAACTCATATTTTCAAAGATAAAATTTTACACCTATCCACATTTCTTGTCTTGTTTTTTTACACTTGGTAAAACCGTCTTACTCGAAAATTATGCAATCGCAGTCTTAACAGAACTCCAAGTGAATTCTTGAAACTTTAATACTGTGTTCGAGTATTCCATGATTCTTATCCAACAAGCCCGTTTACTTAGTCTTAGCGTATCACAACACGTAAAAAGTCAGATGTTAGG